>NC_142933.1:6916063-6946063 GCF_046866305.1 Octopus bimaculoides
CATTCCTTAAATTCTTATATATATATATATATATATATATATATATATATATATATATATATATATATATATATATAATATATATGTATGTATGTATGAATGTATGTATGTGCGTATGTATGTATGCATGCATGTTTGTGTATGTATACACAGATGTCCTTGCGTCTGTAGGCATCACCTCAATTAAAGCAATGATTCTGAAAAACCAAATGAGATGGTGTGGCCATATTGTTCGAATGGCGGATGAATGCACACCCAAACAGTTGTTTTATGGTGAGCTTCCAGAGAGGAAACCTTATCGGTGTAATGTTTTAGGGACGGCATAAGGACTACCATGAAGTCACTTGGAATGGTTCTAGAAAATATAGAAACCCTTGCTTCGGATCGAGCTGGATGGCGAACAAAAGTGTAGAGTGTAGTGAAAGTGTTTGAAGAGGCCAGGATAACGCATGCACGACTCAAGAGAGATTTTAAGAAGGATGTTACGATTAAGAAGGTGAATCACAATGACCTTTTTGTGTGCACAGTTTGTGACAGACCATGTCTGTCTTTTGCTGGGCTCAAATCTCATTTGTGAACCCATGAAAAACAAACCTCCATCAACTATTCTGCCTATAAGTCTCTGCACACCTTTCAATGCAGTGTATGCCAGAAGGTTTGTAAATCCAACGGAGGACACAAAAACCATTTTAAGATCCACAAAGATCAGAACTTATCTACAGCTATTGGTGGTACAAATCGGATGTGTAATCTATGTGGGTGTCTTTTCAAAACATTGTCTGGTTTAAAAAGTTGTATCAGACGCCATGATTGTTCAAAGGTTTGGGTACAGGAGGTGATCAGATTCTGCATAAGGAATAGACAACAACCCTATATATATATATATATATATATATGTATATATATATATATATATATATATATATATATATATATATATATATATATATATATATATATATGTATGTAATTAAATGTGCGCAGAATACAGGTACAAATTCTAATAGTTTCATGCATTGAGATGTAATCCAGGCAAGGTTTAATAGCATGCCTTATATCTCTAAGCAATCTACGAGGAGGTATCCAAAAATAAACGAGACCCTTCTCTATGGGACACGCCCGTTGTAGCCACTTGATGCGATCCTCAGGCATCAATCTGCCTACCGGCGTTATTCAATTGGGTTATACTGCCACCTGGTGTGTCTTTCTTTTGCACTGCTTCTTTCCTGTTCGTCGACTCTTGCGACGGCTGTAACATAAGAACAGCATGTTTCCGTGAAATTCTGTTTTCTGCTGGGGAAAACAGCGTCCGAAACAGTTTTCATGCTCCAAACGGCTTACAATGACGCTGCCATGAACAAAACGTTTTCACGCTTTAGGCATGTTCTCTTGTCACTTGAAGACCAACCTCGTTCAGGACGACCATCAACCTCTTGAAAGAATGAAAACATCACAAATATTCATGAACTGATCTTGGAGCATCATCGCCGAACACTCGACGAACTTGGTGAGGTGACCGGTATATCCTGGAACTCCTACCAACGAGTTTTGAGCGAGGAATTATGAAGGAAAAGAGTTGCAGCAGAATTTGTGCCTCGCTTTCTCACGGAAGAAAAAAAGTAGTCGGAAACAGTTGGAAGTTGATTTTGCTCTCTGTGACATTTTTCTGTTCCCGAAATGAAAAAAGTCTTTCAAGGCAAACGTTGTGCAGATGATGAAGAGAAGATAAAAACAACGGGGGACGTTAAAAGGCATCACTTGGCAAGATTTCCAGGATTGCTTTGAATACTGGAAAACAGGTCTGGACAGATGCCAAATGGATAATAATTTGAGGGCGATAAAAGTGTAAACATGTAAAATTAAGTGAATAAAATAACATTGTAAAATTACGGTTTCTTTTGGGTATCCCCTCACATAGGTCATGTGCTCTGAGCAGATGGCTTATACAGTTTACAAATCAGGAGTCTAGAACAAGAGATGTCACGAGAAAATATCGAGGTGGATGCAAGAAGTTGAAAGGTAAAATCAAAACGGATAATGGAAAAAAAGAAGGAAAATCAGATTTAAGTATCCTTTCCATAATATATCAATTTGTTACAGAATGAAGACGTGTCCAACGTCTGCGATACAGCTGCCCAATCCGGTGAGAATGGTGTCCTCCAATTTGCCAAAAAGAATTTGTCCTTACTTTGCATTTGCTGAAAATTTCTGATCTGGAATTCAGTAATGCAGTGATATTCTTAGATCTAAAACGATTATGCAATCTTTCAGCTACGCAATAGTTGCATATCTTAGAACCATTAACATACGAGATGGATTTTTCGTCGATTTGCGTCTTAATTGTATGAGGCATGAAGTTGATTTTCAAACCCCGTTAGCGACTAACCAACTTAGTGGCTTTACTTTTGTGGATGTGCCAGAAAGCACATACGTGGTTTGCATAGAGTTTTTTTCTTTATACATCTCAGTTTCTAACCAGTAGCACGTGTGTAATTAAATTAAGGATAGCAGACAACTCCATACACCCCCTCCTTATATAACCTCCTTTTTCATGAACCGCATAGTTCTAGTGTTTTTGTTGCGTCTTTTAGGGACGGAGCACATATTTGTAATTGTCTGCGTAGAAATTAGAATGAAACTCCTTACTAAAAGCCACAAACCGTTTGGCAAAAATAAGTTAAGAAATTGAATACTAATGCCTGTAATTAAGTCCAATTCCGTACATAGCATAATGGTAAATAACCCTCTCTATAGAACCCCTTTGTGAACTGAAAAATGTTATTGTACATAGAGTGCCATAGAGTGCCATTTATCAAGCATCATATAATTATTGCTGCCTATTTGTGCTATGTAGAGATATTTCGATCACACTTCTCTTGGTAGAGCACTTTCAGACAACATTATTATACTTAAATTATGAAAGAACCCCTAGTTCTATCTTCCAAAAATACTGCACTAGTCTTAATTTTGTTTGAAATGTCTCCTTTAAAACACTAAACATTTAATAAAAAAGACTGACATATCGGGCTTCAAATAACTACTTCTCTCAATGTGTAACTTTTACAAACATTTGAAGGAACCCAAATTGATTTAGAACATTATGTGTAAGCAACGTACGATCAAATTTCAAGATTTAAAATCTAAATTAAAAAGTTTCACGACACTAATGATGTTTTTATTGTATTTGATAAATCTGAAACCTTTATCAAATTTACAGACACAAACTGCATAAATTTTTATCTAATGTAATTAACATCAACAACAAAAGAAAAAAAAGACAGATTTCTAACTTTATAGGATATCAACTCAGAAGCGAAGAAATCTCATGAAGAATACAATAATTTTTGCAATACCCATAGTTTCCATTCAAATATTACAAACCCAATTTCGAGAATTCTCCACAAGATACACTAACCCCACAAAATCAGTTCTCCTTATTAGTAGTAACACATCTTGGACATGATAATATACAAACTTATGACGTCGGACGAAATGCTTAGCGGTATTTCTTCTGTCTTTACATTCTGAGTTCAAATTCCGCCGAGGTCGCCTTTGCCTTTTATCCTTTCGGGGTCGATAAATTAAGTACCAGTTGCGTACTGAGGTCGATCTAATCGACAGGCCCCTCTCCCCAAAACTTTCGCGCTTTGTGCCTACTGTAAAAAAGAAAAGAATATACAAACTTATGTCGATATCCAATCTCACCACTTTCGTATTCCCTTACTCTCAACGATACCTGTTTTTTTTTCTCCAAATTCGTATAAAAATATAATAACCTTTCTAATACAGAACGTTATTTTACGATGGCATCAATTTCGCTTCTCATCTCATGAAACGTGCAAAACAAAAACAAGTACGAAGCACGAGTTAATAGAACATGAACTGTTTTTTGGAACGACGAAAGACACAAATAGAAAACAAAGCAAACATAATGAACGCCCCTTCATCAGTTGCTGGCTATTTTTCTAGTTTCGCATTTCGAGCGTTTAATATATATATATATATATATATATATATATATATATATATATATATATATATATATATATATATATATATATATATATATACAGAGAGAAAGACAGACAGACAGAAGACAGACAGACAGACAGACAGAGACAGACAGTCAGACAGAGACAGACAGACAGAGACAGACAGACAGAGACAGACAGACGGAGACAGACAGACAATGACAGACAGACAGAGAAATAGAGAGAGAGAGATGACAAGTTTCTACTCAGTTCCAGTCCAACCAAACTTACTCGCAAAGCGATTTCGGCCCGCGACTGTTGCAGACGCACACCTCAGGTGTCACGCTTTGAGACCGAACTCTAAACTATGTGGGGACAAATTGAGCTTCTAACCACATAGTTACAACTGCATTTAGACATACAATGTAAATAAAAGGAACCCATATTGATTCTTAATGAACCGATATTGAATCATAATGAATTCATGTTGAATTTTAATTTATGAATATAGATGCTATCATTAAACTACAGATATCTCTCTGAACATTAAAGCAGAGAACATACCGACTAGTTTCTCCTAGATATTATTTTCTGGTTTATAGTGCTTTCTTTGCACTATTATCAGTAATAGAAAGAGTATATTATACATAAACACATGTACAATGCATGCTGTGTGCTTGTATGTATTTATATGTGTGTATGTATGTGTGTGGGGTGCGTGCATATATAAATATATATGCATATACATACATACATACACATATGCATATATTTGTATAGACACATTTACCTATTTATATATATATATATATATATATATATATATATATATATATATATATATATCATTGGTTGTGTGCCTACGTGTCTATTTATGCATATATATGTGTGTCTATATATATATATATATATTATTAGTACAATTTAAAAGCGTGGTATCAATAATTAGGTTAATTAGGATAATTATTCTTCAGTTCATTCTTTTTTTTTTTTTTTGTGGTGGCGGTTCTGTTTGGCTTTATTGTCTTCATTGGTGCTATGTCTTTTTTGTTGTCTTATATTAATTTAGAATCTGGAATCACCCACACTGGAATTCCCTTTAATAGTAATTTTATGTTTATTATGCGCTAGTTTTTCTTTTTTCCGTTGATCTACTCGGTTTTTTTTATGTCGCCAGAGCATACAGAATATACATCCAAGAACAGCGCGGTCATGAGGGATTAGTCATTAGTCTGGCAATTAGTCATTAGTCTTCTCTCAACAACACCGCTTAACGCCTCTCCCAACCTTGAAGAGAAACTTGCTTCAGCCATTTGTATACTTTCATATTTTAATGCACATATGCGTGTGTCTCCTTATAGATAGGTAGATAGATAGATAGATAAATAGATAGATACATTTCTTTTATTAGCCACACAGCTTTCTCTCTCTCTCTCTCTCTCTCTCTATCTCTCTCTCTCTCTCTCTCTCTCTCTCTCTCTCTCTCTCTCTCTTTGTACGAGGGGTGTATGAAAAGTTTTGAGCCTAACCTAGAAACGGGGCTGCTAGATAGCTGAAACAATTTTTTCTGGTAAGTACAGTCTTTTCAGAGTATTCTTGCTCATTTTTAGGATTCTGATGTTAAAATTTTTTTTGTTGCAGATTTTTCAAAAAACAAGTGTCAAGGTTACAAGGAAAATGGAGAAAACTGGGTATCATGCTGTCATAAAGTACCTTCATTTGAAAGGCATGACTCTATCAGAAATCCATGAAGATATGGTGAGAACCTTAACAGACAATGCTCCTTCATATGCAACAGTCAAACGCTGGGTAAATGAACGGAAGCGTGGCAGGAAGAGTGTGGAAGATGATCCCACACCAAGGAGACCTCCAACTGCAACCACCGAGGACAACATTGACCTTGCTCTTGGTATGATAATGCAAGATCACCGAATATCATGTCGTCAGATAGCTGAGAGACTGGGCATCTCAACTAAAAGAGCAGACAACATTGTGACAAAAGAACTTGGGTTCTCAAAGGTTTCTGCAAGGTGGATCCCTCGCCTTTTGACTCCTGAACAGGAATGCACCAGGTGCACTTTGTCCGCGAGCAATCTGGAACTGTTTGAAGACGATGAAGAGAATTTTCTTGCTCGTTTCATTACTATGGACGAACGTTGGGTCCATCACTACCAGCCTGAAACCAAAGAACAATCAAAGCAGTGGATGCACACATGATCTCCTACCCCAAAGAAAGCCAGGGTCATTCCTTCAGCTGGCAAGGTCATGGCGTCCGTTTTTTTTTTTATTATTATCAAGGTGTCTTGCTGATCGATTACCTTGAAAAGGGTTACACCGTGAAAGGGCTGTATTATTCTCAGCTACAAAAATTCCTCCGAGAAGCAAAGCAATTTCAGGTGGCTACAGCTAGCTAACCAATTTCAGTTGTGACATCATTGTATTAATAAAGGGATGTTAGACGTTCTGGCGCAGCTGATCTGGCGTCGTTGATTCGATGCTGACTATTCAACATGAAGCATTTTTATGTTTGTCTTCTCCTTTTCCTTCCCCTCTTTCTTTTCTCTCTGCCATCTCTCCCTTTGTTTATGCGTATAAGCATATTTCTCAGTGTGTATATTTTCACTTTTCAGGGATTTACAACGCTGGAAAGGTCGTTTATGTAAATTATAAAGTGGAGTGGGCCCAAGACAGTCCCCTGAGGGACACCACTGGTGACTTTTGTTAGGCTTGAGGGGACTCCATCGACCACAACTTCTTATGTTCCGTTCTCCAGGAAATACTTAATCCAGTGTAGAAGTTTTCCACGGATTCCAACATTTGCCAATTTTGTGAGTAAGATATTATGGTCAACCATGTCGAACGCTTTACTGAAGTCAAAATATATGACATCAACGTTCGAACCTGTTCCCAAGGCTTTAAATATATCTTCAATGTGATGTAAGAGCTGTGTTAGACAGTCCATGCCACAGCGAAGGGCATGGTGGTTTGAATTTAGGAGTTTGTGGGTCTCCAGGAAGTCAGCTATCCTTGATCTTACCACCCTTTCAAGCACTTTAATGATGTGGGAGGTACATATTATTAATTCTAATAATATTATGTATATATATATATATATATATATATATATAGCTGTAGCCACCTTCTGGTACTTATTAATAGCAAGTACGGCTGAGTCAGCGAGAGTTAAATATCTTGACTTGAAGTCACAATTGTATTATGATAAGATGGGAAGGAGCTACAAAACTAAAGCACACTCAACCGCTTTTTACGTGGATGTACTCTATCGACTCACTACCACAGCCACTATATAATATGCTAACTTAGAGGAACAGCAACTGCATTAATTCTCTCGATCAATAACTATCGATAATTAGAACAATCAAAATTAAAATCTAAAACAAACAAAGAGAGAAACAAATCTGAGTTTCTTCATAGTGAAAAGGGTAACATGCCAATACCACCTTCACAATTTTCAACTGTAATTAAATTTGTGGGAGGCGATTAGATGTGTTGCATATATAATTATCTGACAGAAAACGAAAGTATTGATGAGAAAGATTTTCAATCGCTACCTACTTTGATCTTGGCTTCAAACTAAGGAATTTTTCCACCAGTACCATGCTAGGGATCATAACATTGATGCTGCACGCTTTTGAAGGTGTTATATCCGATTATTTTTCAATTCAATCCTTCTCATTAAGTTAAAAGAGAAAATTGTTCTCCTCTTTTAAATCGAAAATAAATTTATTGAGTAAAAAGAAAAGGTAGAGGGGGGAATTGTTGTTGTTTTGTATTTGTTTTGGATATTGGTTTTCTTTTCGTTTGTTCCTATTCTTTACTTCGACAAAAGAGGCTTTTTTTATGTATATAAATTTCATTTTACTGACTACAAAATTATGTACTGTGTATACATACATATGTGCATGTGTGTGTGACTATATAATTATAGGTGTATGCGTAGGTAACGTATGTATACTTCGTTATATTCACAGACGTATAAACAGACATATATATATATATATATATATATATATATATACATGGATAAATTTAGGTATAGAAACATACATGGACATACACACACACAGACATATGTATACATATATATAGACATGCATAAATATAAGTTTTCATGATATATAAACTTGTGTGCGCAAACGCATACAACCACACATAAATACATACATACATATGTATATGTATGTATGTATATGTATGTATATATATGTATATATGTTTTTATATATTTATATATATATATATATATATATATATATATATATATATATATATATATATATATATATATACATACATGTATATAACTTCATCTATTGACGTAAGCCTGTGAACGTACTTTAAATTTTTTTTTTTTAATATTTCATCCATTCTCCTTCATATCATTGATCTCCTTATTCTTTCTTTCATTCTTCTGTTTCTATCTTACTCCACATCCTCGTGCACGACCACACCTACACACACATACACGCTTTGCAAGAAAGAGAAATATAAACCCGTGTTATTTGTACACATGCGCCTACATGTTTATGCAGGCTCCACTAAATCATACCGACAGTACTATTTATAAACACAGGAAAACGTATGCATATATATATAACAATATATGCATATACAAATATATATAGAGAGAGAGAAAGAGAGACCGGGAGAGATGCAAATATGTACATATACGTAAATAATATATATACGTACATATATGTATATATTTATATGTGTGTATGTGTGTGTGTGTGTGTGTGTGTGTGTGTATGCATGTATGTTTGTATGTATATATAATCAATTCAAAGAACATACAATTAAAAAACAGAAAAAGAAAGGAAAAATACCAACCTGAGGACGGGCTCAAGCAATATATTAAGTTGATGCAAGGTGAAAAGAGGGAGTCGTTAACGTTTCCAGCGTAGCTCTTCGTCGGAAGCTGGAAAGTGCAAAGAGAAAGAAAGATAGATAAGAAAAAAAATCGCCTATAATCCACATGGGGTTTTATATATATATATATATATATATATATATATATATATATATATATATATTGCCACAAATAAGACGATACACGAGGAAAATAGTTTATAGAAATGTTTGAATTGGCTGCTGGGAAGATAGCAAAATGTTGTGTACTCATTTATTTAGGAGAGTTTACTGTGAAACTCGGCAGCTATAACAACAAGGTCTGTATTTCCTGCTTGTATGGGTTAATAATGAACGTGAGGCTGAACGACCGAAAAGGAATACCTGCATTTTGTTTATTTACTGCGGTAAATAAATCTACAGTTACAAATTTGTTACAATGTCGCATTAATGGGGCTGCTTCTGCATTCGATCCTAAGAGGGATTAATAAAAATGTAGAGGCTAGAAATAAAAGCCAAACATTCTAGCTTTAATTAGATTTTCGTATCTTTCCTATCGTGATGAATGTTGGGTAATGTTCAAAAGAGTCCGATCGCGAACTGAAGCGGTCGAAATGTGATTCCACCGAAGGATCTTCAAAATGGGATTCTTCGGAAGTGTTTCCCGGATCGAGTCGCTAATTCTCTGCACCGATACTATAGACATGTGACTAGGAGGGCCCAGAAAAGAATCGCAAGGCTAATTCTTCAAACTGAGCCAACTAGCAGAAAACTTAGGGGTATGCCATGAACGAAATGGTTGCACGCTTAAGAATTCTGCCAAAAAGTCCAATGAGCCGTTGCTTCTCACATGGGTCTATGGAGAAGGAACCAGAGGATTCCCCCTTGAATATTGAACGAAGAAGCTGAATAAGGAAAAACGTTTGAGTACCAAAATTTTCATAAACATCTTTTATTACTGAATGCAGGAAAAATAGAGTTGAAACTGATCGTATTGCAACTGGTAAATGTTATGTGAGTTTAGTAAATGAGGCAACGGTTATAAGATGGATCAATACTTTTAGTTGGCCATCAGCTCACATTATCTTAGTTTAAAATTTAGCTGATTCGAATGATGACAAGTAGAATCTCGATTCCATCGCTTAATATATGGAGAGGAAAATGAGAACTAGCGAAAATGCAAAATAAGAGTTTATGAGTGAATTCAGAAATAGACGTTTTCTTTGACAGATATTAATAGAAGAGGTGAGAATGTGTTTAAGATGTTGTATGATATTCAAGAGACGCTACTTGACGCAGCAAGAGTAGTACTTGGAAGCAGAAGAAGAATTAAGAGGTAAAGATGAGTTGCAAGGAAGATAGTGGAAGTGATACAGAAAAGGAAGTTAGCAAAACTTATGTATAAACCTCAACGAAATTATGATCAAAGATGACTTATTTAAGAAGTGAATATGCAAGTTTTAAACAGCGAAGTGAGTAGACTCACTAAACGTGATAAGTGCAACTACTTGAATGAGTTTGCGGATAAAAGTGAAGCTCAAACAAATACAGGCAGAGAGTTGAACATGAGATTAGCTTATCAATTAATGAAAGAAATTACGAGCAACACCAACAAAATAATGAGCTCTTAATTAGAACTGAAAGATGTAAACCTGCTAACTAACAGATGAAGTCATAAAGATTAGATGGAAGAAATAATTTGAAGTAGTGCTATACAGACCATTTCCTCACAATTAAGGAAATATATCTTCAGTGAACAGAAGCTGAACATTGAAACGAGAGAAATCACATAAGATTATTTTGCTGCTGTTATAGAGATAAAGCAGTCTAATAATTATAAATCACTAGTTGTTGGCGGAATCGACCGTGAGATGGCAAAAACTGAAAGATTCATAAGATCAAATTGTGTTCACAACATGTTTTAAAAATTCTGAAGAATATGTGAAGTTCTCACATAATGGAAGAAAGAAACAGTTATTAAAATACAAGGAAGGTAAACTGCGTAGGTTGGGAAATTTGGAAGGAATAACAGTGAAAGGTTTTCTAGAGGGCAGGAACGAAAGCTGGCTTCTGTGGAACCCTGATTAATTTGGATCAATCTAAAGCACAGAATAGAATCGACCATCGTTACCTGGAAGCTGACCTGAAATCAATTGAGTCCGAACCCATAAGAGGTCAAAGTAAACGGCCACCCAGTGGAACCGTTTTACATCGCACACTCAGTCCGTCATGACTGCCCGCACTTGGCTTTTTTTTTATTCATTGGCTCCCGAACCACTGTTGTGGAAACTGAAACAGTTGAGAGGTAAACAATTCGAACAGGAACCCGGGAGGATAGTACCGGCGTACACGACATGGTGCTGGACACCTCCGAAATGGAGACGATCGGCACCATTCTAAATGGACACGAGTGAGTAGCAGGAACCAAAATCAATGCAGGATGTCGGTACCGTTGAGCACCTAGAGAGTCATGTCCATGTGGTCAGACGACGTTGTTGCACGCTGGGCTGACGAAACAGTTAAACTGCATGGGGTCTGGTTCCGTCCTGACCTCCAGATGAGGAAGGTGTGGGAGGAAGTGACAAACACGGTGCTAAAACTTACCCAGCTATGAGCAGAGAGACAGAGAAGGCGAACAGAGGTGGCGAATTCCTACGCCGTCTCCGTCATCATTTATTTATTTCTTTATTGCCCACAGCGGAGTGGAGGCTAAACATAGAGGGGACAAACAAGGGCAGACAACGGGATTAAGTCGATTACATCGAATCCAGTGTGTAACTGGTACTTATTTAATCGACCCCGAAAGGATGAAAAGCAAAGTCGACCTCTGTGGAATTTGAACTCAGAACGTAACAGCAGACGAAATACCGATAAGCATTTCGCCCGGCGCGCTAACGATTCAGCCAGCTCGACGCCCTCGTTTATCACCTGACAATCGTGCCTTGCCCGGGCTACATCTTCATTACATTGGAGCATCTGTTATTTATTTTCTTGTGGAAGGGACTTGCTCCAATGATAAAACGGTCAGTCTTTTTCCAGCACCCACTGCACCGCGGTTTAGCTATGCAGTCGGCTATTAATGCAACGCATCCTAGACGATGAACGTGTATGGGCACCGTTCGAATAAACGTCTTGCCACTAAGCATTATGTCGGACTTGCTAAAGATTCCGACAGTTTTTGGCAGATGTTTAGAAACACATAGATTATTGGAAGACTATTATAATTTTAGCTGTATTCTTTTATTTATCTTTTTTTTATATGTTTCAGCCCCCACAAGCCGTGGCCAGAATGGGCACAACCCGTTTAAACACCGAGTAATACATGATCACCATACCCTCGGTGTGTGTTTGATTGTGCATTTGTGTGCGTGTGTATGTGTGTGTGTGTATGTGTGTGTGTATTGCTGTGCAACTTTATCCCGTCTAAACCAATTCTTATCGGTCATATCAAGTTTGTATGGCGTATCCAATTTAATTCGTTTAAAACTATTATTATAACACCACGCTATCCTCTTCCATTATTAAATTATTTATGTCATTATAAGCATTAATATTATTACTCTGAATATTGCCAATATTACGACATTATATAATATATGTCCAATGGCTTGACGCAGAATGGTTATTCTTTATCTTTATTCAATTTACATCTTTGACTAATGAGTATTTTATGTCACACTATGAAGTGTTGAATCTCATTTGCAATAACCATTAACGCAGAATTCCTCCTGATCAATGAGTTACTTCCCTTAGGCGGCTAACAAAAACACACTAAAGACATAAATCCGAACATTTCTTTCATTTCATTTCCTGTTTTAACTAATTCTTTACAAACGCTACGATGAATAGCATTATATATATATATATATATATATAGGCGTAGGAGTGGCTGTGTGGTAAGTAGCTTGCTTTCCAATCACATGATTCCAGGTTCAGTCCCACTGCGTGGCACCTTGGGCAAGTGTCCTCTACTATAACATCATAAGACTTGAAGTCAGCTGCTTGAGCAAAGCTCTTTGTCTGATAGTCCAAAGAAGCCGCACGACGGAACCGCAACGCATGAAAGGATGAACCTATATAAACAGAAGACTATGCCTCGATATGTTAGTAGAAAGTTATGTGATGATAGTAACATCGATCATGAAAGCAGTTTATCATGGATGAATTACTGGATTACTACCTCCCACTTTGAACGGTAAGCGTTTGAAATACAGGAACAGGAAATATCAACACTGATGCACAAAAGGGACAGAGACACAGGAAAAGCAGCAAAATGTGATAACCTATGCAGACTTTGTGGAGTTAATACTGAAGATATCACCCACTTCATAAGCAGTTGTCCGAGAATGTCATTACGCTATTATCTACCGATGAGACATGATGTTCTAGCTGGGACACTCTATAATGAAATCCGTCAGATTACAAGTTCAGGTTTCTATCTGTAATTATTGGGGACTTAGGATATGTAATACACTGCCTAAATACCATTCTTGAGAAATTAGGCTTCTCAAAACCAGAAACGAGAAAGCTAATTCGAAGACTACAAATCCAATCCATCGCTGGAACTGTAAAAATCTGTAAAACTTTCCAGATGTTCATCATTTAAATATATATGAGCTTGTCTAGATATGCAACTATATATACATAAGACATACAAATCTGCACATACATACATACGTGCGACATGAATATATGTGTGTATATATAATAAGTGTGCGTAACTTTGGTGACAGAAACAGGAAGATAGACCACAGACATGAATATATATATATATATATATATATATATATATATATATATATATATATATATATATATATATATATATATATATATTCTTTTACTCTCTTGTTGGTTTTAGCCAGAGGCTGGGGTCATGCTGCAAAAAACCGCCTTTCAATGTCTTTGTGCCTCCTTCCATGTTGTGGACTGATCTGGCATTGCAGGTGCTTTTTGAAGGATTTCACATTTATACTTCGCAAATCTCAGAGGTTCTTTGGGAGGATGTTAAACAGTCGGGATCCCTTGAAATCCAAGATGTTGCACTACTGCGTCCTTATTCGTGATTAAGACTACACAATCTTTGGTATTATGCAATGCTGTCCATTTTGGTGGATGGTATAGCATTTAATTCCAAAGTTGGGAGCTAGACCTTCAAGGATCTTCCATATGTATATCACTGTGTACCTTTCTCGCCTTCTCTCCAGGGAGTAGCCCTTCAGTTCTGTAACCTCTCCCAGTAGTTCATCTGTCTCACCGTGTCAATCTTTTTTGCGCATTGGCGCTTGATTGTCTCGAGTTCTGCCACCAGTTTGACGCTCTGAGGTGACCACACTTGGGAGCAGTAATACACACAACTGAGGACAGGAGTAGCAAGGTTTCCTTATTTCTGGTTCTGAATGATCTGAAGATCCATCCAGCTACCTGCCTGCTCAGTGTTTTTATCTTGGTAATATGTACATGGAATGTTGCATCATTACTGATGTGGATTCCCAGGTCACGCACCGATTCTAACTCGGGAATTCCACTGTCCGTTGGTCCTATGTATTCTGATTGCAGTCTGTTTATGGGCTTATAGCGAAGTGCTTGAAACTTCTCGGCATTGAATTATATGTTATTTTCATAATCCCATTTGTATATTACATACAGCTACTTGTGCAGTTGTTCTATGCCATTAGAGTCGTTACCCGCCTGAGATACTTTTGCATCATCAGCGTAACTGGTGACAGTGGGGGACTGTACAGCTGAGGGCATGTCTGAGAGAGCCACTACAAACAGTTGTGGTCCCCGTGCTTACATATATATCTTTTAGTTTTAAATTACGTATATATATACAATATTTTATATTTAATCGGTAGATGCTAGAGTGCCTCAAGAACAGAGAATTTCGTGTAATGTTACTTTTAGAATTTATGAGTGTGTGTGTGTGTGTGCGTGTGTGTGTGCGTGTGTGTGTGTGTATGTGTGTCAGGACGTATGTTTACATTTAATGTAGGTAACCTACGATTTGTATGTTTTACTGTGAAGAAAGTAAGCAAATATAAATACATGTTACCATCCTTGTATCACACAGCACCCACAAAAATAGACATCATTTTGATATCAAGGCTGGTTGACCATTTTGTTCTTCTTCATACCAGGTGAAATTATTAACAATCGCTATTTAAATGAGATACAAACAAAGATCAAGGTGAGTTAGTGAATCTGATTTTTCTGTCATGAAGTAGACGTTGGTATGATTGAATGCTTAACAAACAACTGAAGTCCAAACACTGTATATGAGAAACTATTTTAAACAAATGCCACTTCGAGCTAACTTTGAAAAGAAAATTTGTAGTCTTTCTATTGAGAATCAAACGAGATTTGAAACCGGTTACTTTTGTCTCGAGGAAGAAAAAAACGTTTGTTTACGTTAATCAAAACGCTGTAACGACACGATGTGCTGCGGAATAAGGTTTACATTATGCCTCACTGCAGAGAATAAATAATATTTATCCCTTCTTGCCTTCTTCGGGTTTGGCAAATATGCCTCTCTGGAAACTCTTTACACGTTTAATGCAACTATAGTCGGTTAAATAACAAGGAAGTTTTCATTGCTTTCAATATTATTCACGAACACACATATACATTCAGAGATATATACGCAGAGAGACAACACACACGCATACACAAACATACACATACACACAAAGAGACATACATACATATACACACACGCACGCACATACGTGTGTGTATATACATATATACAAACAGATATGCATACACATACATATATGTCTTTATATATCTATATGCAACTACTTTTATGTATATATATATGTAGAAATATATTATATATATATATATATATATATATATATATATATATATATATATATATATGACTTTAATATATATATATATATATATATATATATATATATAACTACATATATATATACATATATCTTACTTTGTTATCTCTAGCTTCATTTGACGCAGTGGGAAATATATATTATGTGTGTGTATGAATATGTATACATCAACCTGTGTGTGTTTTTATAAATACATATGCGCTTATATGCTTTTTGGGATGTGTATTTTCATGTGCGTTCATCGGGGGGAGTTGGGGATGTTACAGTAAGAGCCACATTAGATTGGCGTGAGCCGCCATGATCGTCACCTGATGTATCATTATTATCCAAAAATGTGCTAACATATCGGTTAGGAAGTTACAGCTATGAAAAGCTGGCATACACCATTAATATCCTATAAAATTGCTTTCACAACTCAGTTATTTCAAACTTGGTGTTGCACTGTTTTTGGGTATGTGAAAATTGCTATCTTACCACATCGGATATTATTAACTCGCAGGCATCGATTGTCTATTTAGAATATCTTTCAGTGGGAATCATTCCAGAAAGAGGGTGTCTGTATGTTTGTGTGTGTGAGAGAGAGAAAGAGAGAGACAGACAGACAGACATACAGACAGACAGACAGACAGAGACAGAGAGAAAGAAAGAGAAATAAAAGTACAGTTTGAAAAAGTCAGAATGTGACAAACGTGTATGTATATATATATATATATATATATATATATATATATATAGAGAGAGAGAGAGAGAGAGAGAGATAGATAGATAGATAGATAGATAGATAGATAGATAGATAGATAGATAGATAGATAGATAGATATGTTTGTATGTATCTTTATATATATGTGTATAACACACACACATCCATACACATACACACATAAACACACACATATATATGTATGTATAAGTGTATATATATATATATATATATATGTGTGTGTGTGTGTGTGTGTGTGTGTGTGTCTGTGTGTGAATGTAAATTTATATTTAGAGAGAGACTTGTGTGCAGAGAATGTGACAGATCAAGAAAGTATGAGATTCGAAGAAGGAATCGTAAATATGTATATGGGAGAGAAAGAGAAAGAGAGAGAGAAAGAGGGGGGGGGAATTGAAATAGACTAAATGAGAGCGACACAAAGACAAAGAGAGACGTGGAAAGGAAAAAAGAAATGATAACCGAGGGAAAAGCAGAGAATGTAACTGACAAACAGACAGACGGAGGGAGGGAGACTGAAAGAGAGAGAAAGCAGATAAATTCGTTGTAAAATTCATTTATTCCATTCGTTCAGTTCCAGTTTCCATATAATATCACATCACAAAGAATACTTTAGATTCTGCAAAAAAAAAGAAAAAAAAACACATAGTACCAAATTTCAGAATCATTACATTATATGATGCTCATATCACATGTTTATAAATAGGATATCTTTGTTGTATTTCTATTATATGCCTTTTTATATATATATATTTCTGGCAGTTTTTTTTTATATGATACAATAGGCGAAAATGCAATTTTTTGTTCTAAGGTTCAAATTTCGAAAGATGGCTTAAATTTCTAAGACGCTTTAAATTTCACTAATTCGAGGCATTGTCTAAATGTTTAGGTTAATGATTGAGCTGTGTGGTGACAATAAATAAGCCGAGCAGTGAATAAAGCTCCAAGAGAGAACAAAATTTATGTGAAACGGTAACAGATACTGAAACAGCAGTGATAAATATAGTAGCAGCAGCAGCATCACCACCACCACTACAACGGCAACAGCACCAAAAGAAACAACAAAAGCAGCAGCATTAATAAATTCAGCATGAAAATATTTGCCAATATCTGTTAATCCGTCAAGAGAAGGGGAAAATGAAAATAAGGACTAGGATTTGTAACCCATAAAAAGGTTTTCGTGTTTAGCTTGTTGATTATTGAGAACTTAAGTGGTACTCCATCGGTTACGACGACGAGGGTTCCAGTTGATCCGATCAACGGAACAGCCTGCTCGTGAAATTAACGTGCAAGTGGCTGAGCACTCCACAGACGTGTACCCTTAACATAGTTCTCGGGGATATTCAGCGTGACACAGTGTGACAAGGCTGGCTCTTTGAAATACAGGTACAACAGAAACAGGAAGAAATAGTGGGAGAAAGTTGTGGTGAAAGAGTACAGCAGGGTTCGCCATCCACCCCACTGCCGGAGCCTCGTGGAGCTTTAGGTGTTTTCGCTCAATAAACACTCACAACGCCCGGTCTGGAAATCGAAACCGCGATCCTACGACCGCGAGTACGCTACTGCAACCACTGGGCCATTGCGCCTCCTATAGAGAACTAGCGGAATTATTGGACGCTGCCCGGGTTACTGCTGTTCTTACCCAGATTAGTAAACGATAAATATGAAGACATATTTTGTTTCTCATCATTATTTCAAAGCATTTATATTTCATTTTAAAATATCCAAATTGTGATGATAATAGAATTTAGAGCTGAAAATCTGCCAATCTTGAAGCACCTCAGTGTAAACAATATTCATTATGTAATTTTTTGTTGGTGTCCAAATGAATAAATTGTTACTGCTTCCAACTCGTGAGCAACTAACATAGAGTTGGCAGCGGGAGAAGCAGGTAGTAGAGAGATGAAGTTCAACAACCCTGACGAATTCACTCTGAGATTTAAAAGGCATTAGCAAAAATATCTGTGTGTGTGCGCGCGCGTGTGTGTTTCTGTGTGCGTGTGTTCGCGCGCGTT
This sequence comes from Octopus bimaculoides, assembly GCF_046866305.1. NCBI lineage: Eukaryota > Metazoa > Mollusca > Cephalopoda > Octopoda > Octopodidae > Octopus > Octopus bimaculoides. Next base: position 6,934,494 of record NC_142933.1, read on the forward strand.
TTATCAATAATATTACTATGCTAACTTTTGGTTCTTTTACGTACGTACGTACCTGTGGTGTGTGTCACACTTACATCAAAGGAAGAGGTAAAAAGTTTGAAGAGAGAGGTACAACGAAAAAGTGAGTGGCAGAGGGGGGGAGAGGAGAGACAGAGAGGAAGTAAGAGAAAGAGAGAGAGAGAGAGAGAGAGAGAGTGAGAGAGTGAGAGAGTCAGCGAGCGGTGACTGAAATGATGATGGCGTTCATTTTATTGTTATTAAATGTTTACCAGTTTTTCAGAGTCGTCTGGTGCATCGAAAGAAAAGCAGAGTCACACAAAGAGTCATACATGCATTGTTGAATGAAATGGAGAAGAGAGGAGGGACAGAAAGGGATTGAGAGAAAGAGAGAGAGAAATTGATCGGTGATGGAAAGGTGGGGGGCGTTCGTGTTGTGTTTTTAAATGTTTATCAGTATTTTCAGAGTTGACTGATACATACATCGAAAGAAAAGTAGATACATAGATTCATAGACACATTGTTAAACCAAAGTCAAATAACTACAGCAACTATTGGATGTCATTTTCATTTTCATTACCACATGAGGATAAAATTAATGCGTAAGTGGTTGAGTACTTCAGAGACATGCATACCATTAACGTAGTCCTCAGGGAGATTCAGCATCACACAAAATATCACAAGACTGGTCCCTATGAATTACAGCTACAACTTATTTTTGCCAGCTGAGTGGACTGCAGCAAGGTGAGAGTAGAGTGCCTTGCTCAAGAGTACAGCGCATCGCCGGGAATCATACACATGACCTCATGATCGTGGACCGAATACCCCTAACCACTGAGCCACGCACCTTCACTCTCTTAACCGTAGAGAAAAGGAGTGACGCGATAGAGACAGACAAAGGAAAGCCTCAGTCATTTAAAATGACAATTTGACTGAAATACGATCGATCTTTCCTAGCTTCTTTACTTTTAACAATGAAAAAGAGGGAAAGAGAATTAGTAATAAATAGAAAGAAAGTCTTTCAAGTGTTTAGATTTTCATTCTGGGAGTTCGAGAAGGATCGAGTGTTAGTTCTCTTTTCTTTCCCCCACCCCTGCTACTTATTCACCTTGTTTCATAGATTTTCATGTCTTTTAGTTGGCGGGAAAGACCATGTTTTTTTTTCAGGCAAGTTTAACATTTTTTCTACATGCTATAAACAAGGCGCCCTCCCTTCCTTTTTTTTTCATACAAAAACTAAGGCAAATTTCGAACGGAGTATAGCTGTGAAAAGAACCCAGAAAAATGGGCAACACCTCCTACATAACGGGTGGCGGAAGAAAGTTGCCAACGGGTGGCTATACGAAATTCAACTCTATACCTTATAGAGTTCTTCTTACTATAGCATCGGGCCTTGTGAGTGGATTGGTAGACGGAAACTGACAGAAGCCCGTCGTATATATATATAAAGTGTAGGTGGCATACGAGTGGGTATATATTTATAAAAAAGAAGTTTGAAAACGCCACTATATAAAATAAATTTTAATTTATAATTTTCTCAGAGATATTTTACATGTTTCGGTTCTTGAAAAAACGAACCTTATCAAAAATACATATTTTCTAAAAAATGTAATTAAAAGAAAAGTTCATAATTGTTTCTTACTGGTGCCAAAGCTCCCACGTGGACTAGAGCTGGCAACAACCGGTTTGTTCAGAAAAAGAAACAAGCAAACAGACGAGCAGATGGAGAGAGAGAGAGAGAGAGAGAGAGAGAGGGAAACAGAGGGAGGAAGAGAATATGAGAGAGAGGGAAGAAGATTAGGCATCAGTATTTGACTGATATCTTATATATGAATTCCCAAAGGATAAAAGGTAAGGCTACCTTGAGTGAGATTTGAACTCTGATCGTGGAGAGCTGCAATAAATACTGCAAAGCATTTTAGCTTATATCAATGTATTGATGTGACTGCATACGTGTGAAAAGCATGTCGTGACAGTGCAGCACGCAACCCTATGTCACAATTTTTATTTTCCTTCCCCAAAGCTTTTAGTTCGCTGGATTCAATGACTCAGATACCTGTAATATACTTGGTTTGTTTCCATCGACTGCATGACTTCAGCCACGAAACATGATTTTGTGCTGAAATTATAAATCAATGTTTGCGTCTATGAATGGCTGGGTTTAAGTATAATTGATACAAGTGTTTGTAGGGGTGAGAACCTCATGCCAGTGCACAAAGGGATATACTATAAATCTATATCGAAAGTTGAGCGTAGGAAACGTTTAAGGATCACAAAAGACAATGTGCGAGCGTGCGTTCGTGCGTGCGCGAGAGTGTAAGATCTGTTTAGGAATTTCATATATGAGTGCGGATGCAGAGGCTTTAAAATATATCAAATACTGGTGTGTATCTCTGTGTGTGTTAACTATATCATATACTAGTGAGTGTATATGTATGCGTTAATGTCTATTTATGCTTGAATTCCGCTAATATCAGTGTATGTATGAATACATTTGAGTATATCTTATTGATGCGTATGGATGTGTTTAACTCCATTGGATGTCAGTATGTGTATGGTTGTAAATAAGTGTTTGATGCTAGTGTATGTATGTTTGTGTAAAGCATATGTATGTGTGTATATGTGCGTGTGTGTGTGTGTGTGTGTGTGTGTGTGTGTGTGTGAATGCATGCTTGTATGTTGTGTGCATGTTTGTATTTTTGTGAATGTGATTGTTCGTAAAAGAGGAAGAGAATATTTTGAAAATCGAAACAAATAAAAAAAAAATATTTCAATTACCCTGTAAATAAAATGGAGAATGGAAATTTCATCGTTTGAAATAATTTAGATACATTCCAAGAAAATCTTTTCAATCAAAAACTGTTGTTAAAATATCAAAAATAGCTCGACTTTTAATGGCGACCAGTCAGTACGAATTTATTTCCGTAAACTTGTACATTAGAACGAGGCTGATTATTGGAAACACGAATGAAATGTCAACGAAAATGAATTCACGAATCACTGCTTCACATCTAATGATATGTATTGCATGTAATTATAAGGTTAACATTTGAACAAATCTTGATTAATAATGTACTGTCCTTCTTATGTAGCTACTACTACTACTACTACTACTACTACTACTACTACTACTACTACTACTACTACTACTACTACTACTACTACTACAGCGACAATTCATCAACGATAATGCACCGGCTTTCTGCTGTGTTCTTCAACCCAGAACGTTCTTTAATGTCTGTCAAAGTGCTACAAGACGAACGAATTTGTACTGGTTCCTTTGGTATCTACCAATACATCTTTGAACGAAGGCATATACTTACATGCATACATGGAAGCATATATATATATATATACATGCATACACACACACACATGTATATATACATACACACACAAACATATGCGCTCGAGTGCCTGCGTGTGTGTGCGTCTGTGCGTCAGTTTGTGTGTGTGTGTGGGGGGTGTTTGTATGTATGTGTGTGTGCGTATATATGTATGTATGCATGCATCTGTACAGACATATATGTAAATAAATACGCCTGCATGTATGTGTATGTGAGGATAAATGCGGCTGAATGTGTGGGTGGTATTTTGAAGAGACTACTAAGACGATTAGTTCATATATAGATAACAGCGTGGCGTCGTCACCGTCATAGAAACTGCACAACAGAAACTGAATCAACAGAAACAACAGCGCTTTAATAAAGGAACAATTTACAAAGTTAATATCAACGCCCAAAAAACTTTCATCTCAAGGAATTTGATAGCAATTTCGAACACATCAAACATTTTAATAATAAAGAATATATTTTGTCAAAGTTTCTCGAGAAGTTAATTTAATATCACAATAAGAAGGGTATTTTTTTTGTATTTCTTTTTAATTCTGTTATAATATTAGTAAAAGAAAAAAAAAGATCCTCTAGTAACTGTAATATCTTAGATTACTAAAGAGATTTTGTACCACATACTTTCCTCTCAGTTGATCTCTGATTTCTACCGATCAATGTACAGTTAGAGCTTCATCGATCTATTGATCTAGTGTATTATTATTGTGTAGTGTGATAATATTTTGTTTTATCGGAAGCGTGGGCTGCTTTACGATTTTGATAAAAAAAAAATGGGGGAAATGTGTGTTGATGACATGTTGTGCATCTGGAATCTATCCTGATGCACTTGTACATCTTTGCACTACACACAAACATACACACCTACGCTCATGTGTGTGTGTCTGTGTGTGTGTGTGTGTGTGTGTGTGTGTGTGTGTGTGTGGCAATGTTTGTTTCGTATAGAGTCATAATACAAACAATCTAACATGAACATAAACAACTACTCACTAGTTTTTTGTAGGTTATATATCTATTATACTTTTAAAAAAGAGAAGTAACAGTGACTTCGAGAATTTCCAACTGCCTCTCTTTTATCAGGCTGTCAGATGTAGTCTAGCAGGCCGAAACATCGAGTCAGTCAGCTCTATTCTTATAAAAGTGTTTTTTATATACATATATGTCAGTGTGTCGTTCAGTTTTATTTAAAGGTTTTTTGCTCCATAGAGAAAGAACCGGTCTCTAACCTAGATTCGACGCTCCTTCATTGGAATTTCAACATCAACAACAGGGTATTTTTGTTTATATGCATACGTGCACATTTGTAATTTTTGTTTCAAGTTTGTCTTCTCATGCATATGTTTGCATATCTAAACATGCTCATCTATACTTAAAAGTTCCACTGATGGCTGTAGTCTTCGAATCAGCTTTCTCATTTCTGGTTTTGAGTAGCCTAACTTCTCAAAGTTGGTATTTAGGCACTGGTACAAATCTCCGGTGCCCCAATTATTACAGGTATAAACCTGAACTTGCAATTTGGATATGTATAGGCCCAGGAGTGGCTGTGTGGTAAGTAGCTTACTTACTAACCATATCGCTCCGAGTTCAGTGCCACTGCATGGCACCTTCGGCAAGTGTCTTCTTCTATATCTCTGAGCCGACCAAAGCCTTGTAAGTGGATTTGGTAGACAGAAACTGAAGAAAGCCCGTCGTATATATATATGTGTATGTATGTGTGTATGTCTGCGTTTGTGACTCTGTCTCTGTGTGTGTGTGTGTGTGTGTGTGTGTGTGTGTGTGTGTGTGTGTGTGTGTAATATAATATGTGTATGTAGTTATAATATATATGTGGGGGAATATACTAGTGTCCCCTTGTCGTCAAAAATATGTAGAGTTGTAGCTATTGTAAAACATGCAACTCCTTTTAAAAACGGCAGGTGAGACCTTTCACAGATTTCTCACCTAAAATTATCAGATTTTGTATTTATAGTAAAATATTTACTTTGATTTTAGTCCAAATGCCAAAACTAAAAATTTTCAAAATGTAGCAGTGGTACCAGCCGATGAAAATAATGGATCACAACTTAATATAACCACACAGACTCTTGTACCATTAAAAATGCTTTTTGCTAATAACATTTCTCGAATGTTCTATTGAATGTATCAATAATAGTTAAAATTTAATTAATGATAATGACACTCTTTTTACAAATTATTACAACGTAATTGGTATAATGATTTACATGTAACATTGATTACGTTAGAAGTTATTTTTACCTGAATGTCTATAGTAAAACCGTAAGATTACGGTGTTTTCTATTCTTCGTATGATCGTTCCTAATTCTTATCCTGGTCTAAACAGCATAAAGCGAACTTCACACACATTTTAATTCTCTCACTTTCAATCTCAGTCAATTTTTGCATATTTTCTACTCTGGCCAGTGTATAAAGCACATCATTTTCTGCCTTTTCTTTGCAGTTAACTCCGTCTGTCACTAAGTCTTTCATTTGACAACTTCTTGCTGAAGAAATGATGAAAAAAATTAATACCTATAAATTTATCTCTTCGAATTAGCATTTCTAAGTAATGGCTGTTTTTATAGACTAAATTATGTTTAACTTACAATGACAACACTCCATTGTCTACAACTCAACGTCATGATATGTGTACATTTAATATTTAATCAGAAAACATATTTCGAATTAAACTGAAGTAATACCAAATAAGCTTATCGGAGATTGCATACTTTAAGATCCATAAAATGTATACACACAGACATACACACACGCACACACACACACACACACATACACAATATATATATATATATATATATATATATATATATATATATATATATATACATAACGATTAATACATAGAGAACAAATTCCAGGAGTCAAAGTTCATTTCGTCAGTAGATTTCTCATGACTGGAATACTTCATAAAAATATACGTAAATATAAATAAGGTAAATACAATATAAAATATAAAACATAAATATACTTGCATGGCTTCGTATGAAATTGTATGTCCGTATTTGGAATCAATGAGAAAATTATTATACATTCACTGTCAATATTGCATTAGTCGAAAATATCAAATGGATGAAAGGATGGTTGAAAATGATTTAAGTAAGAATCCATTGATAAAAACAGTGTAAGTCACCGACAGGAGGAACTGCGAAAGATTCCACTGAGTAAACACTTAGAAACATGTGGAGAAGGAAAATTTAAGATCTTTCCCTTCTATAAATGCCCAAGGAATGACACCTTCTTCATAGAAAAAAAAATTGGAACAACACTTCATAACAAAATTCTCCCCCAAACTGAATGGCTGAAAATATGAAAATCACAGCACCTTCCCGATAAACCCCTCTGGAACAATTAGCTTACTCTATGTAATAATGACCTCATAATGTACAAGAAATTGTATGCATATCTGTTTCATTGAGTTCCTTCTCAAGACACTTTCCCTTGTACATTATTACTCATCCAAATATCTTCATTTTTGTAAAGAATTGTTCCTTATCTTCATTCCTCTTGAAAACATATATATATAACTGTGACTGGTGAAATATTTCTATTTCTGTAATGATTTGTACTGGATGAGGGACCAATTTTAAGAAGTAAACTGTAATTTTGTATTAAACACACACACACACACACACACACACACACACAGTGCTACACATAAATGTGTATATACATAAATAGAAACATTCTTTCATCCAGATTTTCCAACAAATACCAGTATGGGAATCAAGCATTGGACAAGGATGATGATGATGATAATAAGTCCAGACAATGTTTTGAAAAATAACTTTTATTATTCCTCATCAAAACAGACCCCACCCCCTTAGATCAGCCACCTGGTTTTACCATTTTTAAAGACTAAGAACCAACTTGTCATCTTCTATTGAAACAACTGACCAGCTGTATAGATGTAAACACGTTTTTTCTTCTTTCTTTCGCTCTTCCTTCTTTCTTTCCATCTCTTTTCTATTGACACTCCTTTCAGATACACAAGCGCACACACACACACACACACACACACAAACAAACTCACACACATATATGTATAAAGCTTTTTTTTAATTTTCTGTATGTTTATTTTCTCTTGTTCCTTTCTGTTGAAGTGCTTAGGCTCGAAACGTAAAAGACTTTCTCACCTTCCCGAGCGTTAAACTAATACACCTGTTTGTTGTTTACACACCTGTCTTCGTCTTTTGTCTTTCTTTGTCAATTTCAACTATATATATATATATATATATATATATATATATATATATATATATATATATATATATATATATATATATATGAGATAATCTTTTTTTACAATTAAACAGATATAATCATTTAAATATACATGACAAAATGTAAGATGCAATTGCTAAAGTTTTGACTGTACTCTGTACAAGTTTTGAATATACATGAAATTGCTAAAAAACTGAACTGCAAAATTATTTCGCAAAACGTAGTTGGTTATGCCTCCTAGGCAAGAAACCTTTTTCTAATTTATTAATAAACTCACATACATTATATAAATGCATGTATGATATATATATATATATATATATATATATATATATATATATACTATATATGCACACACACACACACACACACACACACACACACACACACACACACACACACACACACACACACACACACACACACACACATATATATATATATATATATATATATATATGATATATATATGATGATTTCACTTAGTCATGGTGATACTAATAACCTGTTGTTAGAGCCCAATACACATATGTTTTAAAATACGTCTACATATTAAAAATAATATCTAACACACATCCCTGCTTCCTTTGGATATATTAGCATAGTTTTAATAATCTTTGCCTTCTATCATATTGCTTCTTCTCTATTCGCACACATCACAGACGGTAAGTTCTTTCAACATTTAGTTCGTTGATACATAAATCAATAACGTATTACATATAAAAGACAGTCTTTTTTTTTTACAAATTACATAACTTTCCTAATTTGTAATTATATTTGAGAGAAACTTAACAACACCTTATTAACCTAGAACTTTGATCGTCACAAAGTTCTCTCTATCTTTTACCTTTTTAAAAAAATCTAATTTAGTGAGAGTAAGATTCAATTATTATTATTATTCAACTCCAACCAACAAATTACAATTAAAGCATCTATCAGTTTTCATCTTTATTAAGCTTCACCTATTTTACTTTGCTTTTCCTGTATAGATTGATTTTTCCTACAAATAACTGTCTACGTCACTTTTAATTAATTAACTAGTTCCTTACCTTTACATCTTCTATAATACTTCACTTCCTTTTCTGCACTGTTTATCTTGGTATTTTACCCCAGTATAAAACCAAAGCTTTATCCGAAAATAAAACGGCATAGTTTGCCATTTCGTTCCAGCTGGTTGCCTTCTTCTAACTTTCTATGTCCACGTCATTTTAAGACCTTCGTTGTTCTTTCTGTTTCCAATTTCTCTACAACTCACGATCATCTTCTAGTTTATTTTTAATTCCAATGGATTTATGCTTAAGCTCTTGCAAATTGCTATTTCGTCATCTGCTTTTGGTGTCATAGAATTCTACAGAAGCAGCGTTCTTCAAATTGTTCTGAGAAATTAATTGCAGCATAAAAAGAATACACTTAATTAATTAGACACAGCGTTGTAATTAATGCTTTTATTTTATTTTGTTCTTTTACCTGTTTCAGTCATTTGACTGTGGCCATGCTGGGGCACCGCCTTTAGTTCAGGTAATCGACCCCAGGACTTATTTTTTGTAAGCCTAGTACTTATTCTATCAGTCTATTTTCACGAACCGCTAGCTTACGGTGACGTAAACACACAAGTATCGGCTGTCAAGCGATGTTGGAGGGACAAACAAACACACACACACACACACAAACACACACACACACACACACACACACACACACACACACACATATATATATATATATATATATATATATATATATATATATATATATATATATATATATATATATATATATTGGATTGTCCGGAAAGTTCGTGCTGATTTTTAAAGGGAAGAAAAGGGTCAATAAATACTTGCCATTACATTTTTAATCAACCAAATATGAACCATTTTGTTGCACAATGCGTCTCCATCTTTCCTTTAACTTGAAAATACCCTCTTCCAAGAATTGAGGTGGTTTCATGGCAAAGAATTCATCAAGGTATCTCTTTACGTCATCCAAGGAATTGAAATTTTTACCATTAAGACTATTCTGCAGAGACCTGAATAAGTAGAAATCCGAAGGAGCAATATTTGGTGAATATGGAGGGTGGAGTAACACATCCCAACCGAGCTGCAGCAATTTTTGTTTGGTTCCCAAAGAAACATGCAGTCTTGCATTATCATGTTGGAAAACAACATCCTTCCTGTTGGCCAATTCTGGACATTTCTCTTGAATTTCTGCTTTTAACTCGTCCAGTTGTGTGCAGTATTTCTCAGAATTAATTGTTTCGTTACTTGGGAGAATCTCATAGTACAAATTTCCTTTCCAAACCCACCAGACACAAAGCAAGACTTTTTTAGGGTGAAGACCCGTTTTTGGGGTGGCTAAGCGTGGCTCATGTCGCTTACTCCAGGATCGCTTTCTCTGAATATTTCGGTAGATAATCTATTTCTCATCACTTGTCACAATTTGCTTTAAAAAAGGCATGTCTTCATTCCGTTTCTAAAGCGAATCACAGATGGAAATGCGATCCAAAAAGTTCTTCTCACTTGACTCATGTGGTACCCAAACATCGTAGCGATTTTTGTTCACAAGCTTTGCCAGGTGCTCATGAACGACGGATTTTGATAGGTTGAGGCTTTCTGCCAATTCTCGGGTTGTGTAATGTGGGTTATTCTCAATTAATGACTTGATTTGGCCATCATCTGTAGTGGATGGTCTGCCTGATCGCTCTTTATCAACAAGGCTACAATCTCCAGCTCGGAGCCCTGCGAACCACTTCCGTACAGTTCTTTCGGATAAAGAAACATCACCGTAAACTGCGCATATTTTTTTGGTTGCTTGTGAGGCATTTCTCCCTTTACGGAAAAAGAAAAGCATCAAGTGCCGAAAATGAACTTTATCTTCTATTTTAAAGGGTTACAGAATTAACACAGTTTATAGTAACATAAATCTTCTTCTACGAAAATATTGCGTAAACTGTGCTCTAAATGGAGGTGTAGCCAAATCCTATTTTATGGACTCAACCATGTTCTAAAATAAGTCGAAAGGCAAGCTGCTATACGTCGGCACGAACTTTCCGGACAACCCAATATACATACATACATATATATATATATATATGTATACACGACAGGCTTCTTTTCAGTTTATGTCTAATAAACTCCCTTACAAAGCTTTGATCAGCCCGAGGCTATAGTAGAAGACACTTGCCCAAGGTGCCATGCAGTGGGACTAAACCCGGAACCCTGTGGCTGGTAAGCAAGCTACTTACCATACAGCCACTCCTGCACCCAATGTTTATCTTTTTCAGATATGTACACTTCATTTGAATCTATTTCTAAAATTTACCACTTTTAATGCATCTTTGCATATGAAGCAAAATTTCAATTGCTGTTAAATCCTATTAAAGAAGACAAATTTTGTGTCGTATTATCTTTTCTTATCTGAATGTACACAGACATGTTAAATATGACTGTAAATAACTACATTTTATTGAACTCTGCTTAGTGTATGTCTAATTCATTTATTCCCGCTTCAGAACGCGTCTAACATTTGCTATTCTAAAATAATATTGACCGACTCTTAGTAGTCATGAACGACAGTTCTGTTAGCATGGCTGTGGAAGTGTAACAACGCAGAAACACATGCATCCTACGGTCTGGCGGCATCGTTCATGGTCTAGAAGTGGTGTACGAGGGGTAACCAAAAGTAACCGGAAGCGTTCTCTGTGAGACAAGACCGTTGTAGTTTCAAGCTTCTACCGCTAGAAGCTACTTGATTTGATCCTGTGGCTTGAGTCTGCCGACCGGCGTAGTTTTCCCATGTCCTACTGCCACGCGGTGCATCTTTATTTTGCAGTGCTTCTCCTCTCTCCGTCGATTTTTCCGATGGCTGAAACGAAGGAACAAGTGTGCTTCCGTGAAATTCTGTTTTCTTCTGGTGAAAACGGTGGCCGAAGCAGTTGTCATGCTTCAAACAGCTTCGAAGGCCACTGCAATGAGCAAAACACTAGTTTAG
>NC_142933.1:6951063-6983563 GCF_046866305.1 Octopus bimaculoides
GTGCTGATGAATGCAGTTTTGTCGTTTGAGGTAGCAGTGTTTAGGGTCGTAGTTGGGGTTAGTGGTGCTGGAGTCGTTGGTGAAGATTAGGGTTCTGGTATCGATGGTGATATTATTGAGGGGTGTTGTTTGTTGTGGTGGTAGTTAGAGTCTTAAAGGTCATAATGTTGAGGGTAGTGGTAATAGTGGTATCATTGTTTGTAGTGAGTGTTTTGTTTTATGGATGTAGTGTGGAGGCGCAATGGCCAAGTGGTTAGGGCAGTGGACTCGCGTTCGTAGGTTGGTGGTTGGTGGCGGCGGTGGTTATGGTCGTAGTGATGGTGGAAAATCATGTGAAGAATTAATTGCGTCATTGAAGAGCAGGAACCGTTCTTCAGACGTTCGTGCACACTGTTTCCTTCTACGAAACCGCCTTCGTTGAGCTGAGTAGAAATTCGTGTATGGTGAGATCTAATCACGGACTGCATACTTTTGAAACAAATTTCTTCGTCATACAACATGTCTGCGCCCATTAACAGAATTTAATTCAATTTTTGTTTATCTTCGTCGAGTTTATAATCTTTAATTGAGATTTCCTCTTCAAACTTGCATTTGTTTACAAACCGTTAACTTTCAAATATTTTACTGATTTTAATTCTATTCAATTTATTTATTATTCATTCATTTATTTTCGAACAGGGTGGAGTAGATTTGGTAGAAGTTTAACCAGATTTTACACAATAAATTTCATGACACGATCAAAATATTTCAAAGAATTTCATACTCTACGGATTTTCCTCGCCATGCGATCATTACATCTCATTTAAACGAAAATATGAGGCCAGTATGTCTGTCTCAATTCAAGTTCAATATATAATGCTGGCTAATTAAATCCAACTGCAAATCACTACTTTCTCATACTGATATCGTTATCACCTATTACATTCAATTTCTTCTTCTTCTTCTTCTTCTTCTTTTTCTTCTTCCTCCTCCTCCTCCTCCCCCTCTTCTTTTTCTTCTTTTTCTTCTTCCTCCTCCTCCTCCCCCTCTTCTTTTTCTTCTTTTTCTTCTTCCTCCTTCTCCTCCTCTTCTACTTCCTCCTCGTCCTCTTCTTCTTCTTCTTCTTTTTCTTCTTTCTCCTTCTCCTCCTCTTCTTCTTCCTCCTCGTCCTCTTCTTCTTCTTCTTCTTTTTTTTCTTCTTTTTCTTCTTTCTCCTTCTCCTCCTCTTCTTCTTCCTCCTCGTCCTCTTCTTCTTCTTCTTCTTTTTTTTCTTCTTTTTCTTCTTTCTCCTTCTCCTCCTCTTCTTCTTCCTCCTCGTCCTCTTCTTCTTCTTCTTCTTCTTTCTCCTTCTCCTCCTCTTCTTCTTCCTCCTCGTCCACTTCTTCTTCTTCTTCTTCTTCTTCTCCTCCTCCTCCTCCCCTCTTCTTCTTTTTCTTCTTTTTCTTCTTCCTCCTTCTCCTCCTCTTCTTCTTCCTCCTCGTCCTCTTCTTCTTCTTCTTCTTCTTCTCCTCCTCCTCCTCCTCCCCCTCTTCTTCTTTTTCTTCTTTTTCTTCTTCCTCCGTCTCCTCCTCTTCTTCTTCCTCCTCGTACTCTTCTTCTTCTTCTTCTTCTTCTTCTTCCTCTTCTTCTTCTTCTTCTTCTTCTTCCTCTTCTTCTTCTTCTTCTTCTTCTTCTTCTTCTTCTTCTTCGTATTAGTATTAGTATTATCATTGTCTCATTTTTTGTTCTCTTTTTCATTTTTCGTCTTTTTTTCTCCTTCCTATTCTGGCACTAAATTTTTAAGAAAGCCAACGGGAGGACTTTGCGTGGTCATATGACATGCTAGAAATAGCAAATCACTTTCTTCTTATCTGGGCTTTTAGCTTCATTTGTCGTCGGTAATAAATATTGAACCAGCCTCAATATATTATATTACATCGGGAACTCACATCCGTCCGTCCGTCCGCGCGCGTGTGTGAGTGTGTAAATAAGTTTTCTGCACAACAAATGCACACACACAAACACACACAAACACACTCACACATTACAGGTAATAAAGAGAAAGAAAATTAAACTGTACTTGGTGTCTTCAATAAAAATTATTTACATTTGGTTAACTAGTTTTGCAACTTCATGATTTCGAAACGTAGTATGAGATAGAGATGCAGCTATACCATATTTTTCACGACTTTGGACATAATGTGAAAATTTTTACTAAATATTCTTTTTAATATGTTTCAAAATACCGTCAGGTAACTTACGTTTGACTGGGCGAAAATATTGAAGAGATCAGTCACAAAATTTTATTAGCTCTACGTCACCTTCGCATCCAAGTTGAAGTTGTGTTAGTCCTACGAATGTGTCATGAAATGGTATAGACGACAAGTGATAGTAAGTCTGTATCTCTGTATTCGTGTATTAAGCGTTTGTTTGTCAAAGTGTGGATCAAAAGATTGTAATACTTTGGTGGTTTAGTGGTTGCTTAGTATACTGTTTTGATAAGAAACTATAGCATATACAGTCGTGGTTTGTTATTTTCATAATCATGTCCGTATTTTATCAGTTGTTGGCTTAGGACAAAAGTAAAATGAAAAAACTTGCCACTTTGATGATTTGTTCGTTGTACACAATTCTCAAAGTTTGCTTGTGGGATTTGTCTGGGTATTTGAATCTTAAATTTGTTGTATACGAATGTCTTCTCTGTTTCTCAAATTATGTTTCGTTTTCCCTTTAGAAGTTTGCTTCTCAAACACATGGTTCTAGGTTCAGTCCTACTGCGTGGCACCTTAGGCAGGTGTCTTCTATTATGACCTTGGACCGACCAAAACCTTGTGAGTGGATTTGGTAGATGGAAACTCGAAGCTCGTCGTGTGTGTGTGTGTGTGTGTGTGTGTGTGTGTGTGTGTGTGTGTGTGTGTGTGTGTGTGTGTGTGTGCCTGCCTTTGTGTTAGTGTTTGTCCTTCACTACCTCTTGACAACCGTTGTTCGTGTGTTTACGTTCCCACAACTGAGCGGTTCCGCAAAGTGACCGATAGAATAAGTACTAAGCTTAAAGAAAAAATAATTACTCGGGACGATTCATTCGACTAAAAATTCTTCAAGGTGTTGCCCCAGTTTGGCCACAGTCTAATGACCTAAGCATGTAAACTATAAAAGATATAAGATAACCGTTACATCAACAAGCATAAATTAAATTTTGGGGACGAATAGATGAAGTTCTTTTTTTTTTTTTTTTTCACGCTAATTATATTTTATAATCAAAAATTATAAGGAACTATCTTTTGTAAGATTGATGCAGATTCCACCGTTTGCGCGAACCAACTTTTCAGTTATAGTTGCTCTTTCAGCAATTAATTTGGAATTAATTAGTATAGGATTGGGATTTTGGCTGTCTTTTAACTTTTGATTATTTTGTGTAATTCCAGTGGAATGTTTTCGCTTTTGGATATTGTATTAATAATGAAATATTTTTATGGATAATATTGTATACTCCTGTGTAAGTTTGGCTGTGTCGTGTAGGGGAAACTCATATTTATTTACTCTTTTACTCTTTTAGATTTTAGATTTTCTGGGAGCCGGCCAGATTAGAGCGGCCTCGAGATTAACCGGCCGAAACTGCAAAGGCGATCTGCTTCTCGACTGATGATTGAAAGCTCCGAATGACCTGTCCTTGTTTTTTTCCTGTCCTTTTTTGTATCATCTAACTGTTCGAATGGTTTCTTGTCGCCTGTTACGTTCTTGTTCCATTTTTGTTTTGGCTATATATATATATATATATATATATATATATAAACAGAGGGTGTTCCATAAAGAGCGCCGAATTTGAATTAGGCGATACTTTTGTGCTTTGAAGTTTCAAGTCATGCTCTTATTATGTTTGCAATCTCTCTTCACTCCGATCAATATTTTTGTGTTTGTGTTTCAGAATCGTGTGCCGTGTGTCACGGAGCAGTTTACAACTGAGCGATGCGTTGTTATTGTGAAGATATTTTACCAAAAGGGAGTAAGTGCGACGCAAACAGCTCGAACACTTCATGCCATTTTGTGGCGAAATGAAGCAACCAACGAGTCTACAGTTCACAGACTAATGACGACATGGCCTAAATGGAATCTTTCTCGTCGTACAGCAGCAACAGATTGCTGCTATACGAGACAGTCACTCTGCATCTCAGAAAATCGATTCGCCGACGTTCAGCAAGACGGAGCAACCTGCCACACTTTGCACCAAATGTTTACATTACTCCACGAAAAGTTTCCGCAAAGAGTGATATTCTAGCATAGTGACCAGCAATGGCCACCAAGGTCCTGCGATCTTACCCCTTGTGATTTCTTCTTATGAGAGTTTGGGAAATCACAGGTATACGTCAAGAAACCACGCAAAATTCCTGGACTCAAGTTTGAAATCAGGTGTGTGATTAGAGGCATCGGGTCACACATCTGTGAGAGAGTTATCGGTGCAGGTGGACATATGACCGACATTATGTTCCATACCTAATCAAGAGACATAATGCACTAGAAATATGCAGGATATAACCATGTTTATAAGAATTCGTTTTACTTATTCACCTTACAAATTCGGCGACCTTTATGAAGTAACCTGTATATGTATGTATGTATGTAAATATGTGCGTGTATATGTATATATAAATATATATATGTGTGGGGGGGGGGGGCGTGTGTGTGTGTGTGCGTGTGTGCGTGTGTGTGTGTGCGCGCGTGGAAAACGAACCTCCACCAACTATTCTGCCTATATGTCTGTGCACACCTTTGAATGCAGTGTATGCCAGAAGGTTTTCAAATCCAACGGAGGCTTCAAAAGACATTTTAAGTTCTACAAAAAACAGAACTTATCTGCAGGTATTGGTCATCCAAATCAGAGTTGCAATCTACGTGGGTGTCTTTCCAGAATATTGTCTGGTTTAAAAAGCCACATCAGACGCCATAATAGTGCTAAGGTGTAGGTACAGGAGGTGGTCAAACTCTGTATAAGGAATAGACAACCACCATATATATATATATATATATATATATATATAGCATGCATGCATACAAAGAAGCATTGATGGTGCTCCGTCAGTTTCGACGATGATGACTCAGTTTTTTCGATCACCTTCATTAATTACTTATGGAGCGACTGAATATTCTGCAGGAAACTTCGTCCTTAACGTAATACTCTTCGTTATAGTGTGCGCGCTAATTTTTTTCACACAATCTGTCACGACTACAAATACAATCAGTTTGACGGCCTTCTATGCAACTTTTCTGAAACAAAGTTTGCTCACAATATAAATGGATCGGAGGTGATAGAAAATAACATTTGCCAAAGGTGCTAGCAGTGGGATCGTCGCAGATATGTCGAGGTTGCGAAGCGAAATCGGTAATTATTCGGTCACACTAACATACATACATAAATGCATACATATATACAATACATACATATATACATACATACATAAATATATACATACATACATTCATACATACATACATACATACATACATTCATACATACATTCATACATTCATGCATACATATATTCATACATACATACAAACATGCATATTTACATACATACATTCATACAAATATACATATATACATACATACATAATATATGCATACATACATTCATACATACATATATACATACATATATACATACATTCATACATACATACATACATACTTGCACTCTTGAATGCGTACAAACACATTCATACATATACGCATTATACACACATACATACATTCATACATATATACATATATATACATTCATACATACATACATACATACATGCATGCACACATACATATAGAAGTTCACGCTTTAAGCAAGTAGAGTACTTTTTCGTTTCACTTGTGTTTCGGTACGAAGTAGAAATGTTTTGTAAAAGTTGTTGAAATGCAAATATAACAATATGGCGGAACTGTTAGTGAAATTATATTCTGAGGAAACTCTTTAAAATGATTGCTGCCAGGTTTTGATGTTGCAATCCTGATTCCGGCAAAAATGTCGGTAAGAATCGCAGAACTATCAGAGAGATAACACGGCTAAGAAGATTACCCTCAAGTCGTTTTCCTATCAAACATCCATTAATATGTCAAAGTGAATCATTTCAGCTGAGGAATTCCATCTTGCCGCCATTCTTTGATTGGTTGGCACAGATTGAAAATTGCACCAATGTTTGTTAGTTATGTTCAACACCCACCAACTCTGCAAGAGTGTGCGTGCATATGCGTGTGAATGCGTATTTGTGTGAGTGTATATGTATATCCGTGCGTTTCTTATTGCTTGTGTGTATGTGTTTTTAAACCTTACACTTGCTATTATTGTTAACGTTGTTGCTACTGTTGTTGATTTTGTTTTGTTTTCTCCCTCTTTTCTGCTTCATTCTGTTGCTTTTGCTGATTTTTATTGTTGATGCTATCGCTGTTGCTAGCGTGGCTGCTATTTTTGGTGCAACTGTGGATAATTTTTGTTGTGCTATTTCGGGTTTTGTCAGTGATATTATCATTGAAACAACATATTTTAATTTAACCCCAGCCAAAAGTGTCCCTTCTTTATTTTAAAGACAATGCATATAGAAGAATTTTGTGTTTTTTGTTTTTCTTTTGTTAAGTGTTTAGTGTGATGTGAGAGAGATTTGGCTGCTATTTCCAGCAGGCTGAACGAATCGTTGGCTTATGCTGTTGTAAGGGATTTTCTGGCTTCTGATGCATTGATGAATAGATAGATAGATAGATAGATAGATAGATAGATAGATAGATAGATAGATAGATAGATAGAGGGGAAAGAGATAGTGGGAGGAATAGAGAGTGAGAGAGACCGTGATGGAAACATAGATATATATTTTAAAGAATGTAGTTATGTAAAGCTGGAACAAAGTGAAAAATTACAAAGTAAACTACAAATGAGAAGATAGAACAGCGTTGCAGTTTTACCTTTTGTTTTTATATTTTGGGGTGAAGACCCCCCCCCCCCCCCGCCGCCTCCATCGGGACATTCAGAAAAGCAGTAGCTGGAAAAGGTTGTTGCTTAGGTGTGTAGGAGAGTGCAGGGGATGAAGGAAGGAGCTGACATGCGTGGACTGCTGTTGCTATAGCAACCAGTCTCCTTCGTGTAGTCCCTCCCTGTTGTGAATGGCTGATCTCAGTTTATTTCTAAAAAGGGCTTCCATAATCCTGAGATTACTCCAGTTGCGTTCGGTTGACTTGATGGACAATAGAAGCCCACCTTATAAACAAAATATTGTCCAGTGGGTATAGCTAATTACTCAGTCGTGTCTGTATATATATATATTCAGATTTGTCAAGAACTGGACAACCAGAAATGATGTGGTCAACTGTCACATTGTGCTGGTTACACATTCTATATTTCGTGTTAGGGCCTTTATACATTATTTTTCTTTTCTAACTGTTCGTAGCGAAACATTGGTCTTGTGCAGCGAGAATCAATCCTTCCATTTCAGCTTTTAGTCCAGGGCTTTTGAGGCATTGTTAGCTTTTACTTAGGCTCACATCTCTATTGAACCTTGGAGTAATTTTTCAGTACCTTTCTTGATCATTCTCAGGGCACCTACAATAACAGGGATGGTCACCTAGATGTCTCAATCTCAAGGCCCTCGTATTTCGACAGTTTTTCATATTCCTTTGCTGAGATGTTCCTATCTGTAAGCACTGTCATATCAATTAACAGGCTTTTTTTTTTGCTTTAGGTCTTTGCTGACGATGGTCTTTTACATTTATTTGCCTGTATGTATCCCACAATCCCATAGGATGATAACATTCTCTCGTTTAGTGACTGGCTCTAGATGGTGTTCATATCAGTTCTTAGGTTGCCGGCTACCATAGTGATGGCATACACCCCAGTGCAAGCATTGGCCGACTCAATCATGCTTGGTATTATATTCTATAGGTCCAAGGATTGAGCAACCGGCAACAATGTGGTGAATACTCTCAAGTTTGTCATTACAGGGTCTACACTTTGTGTCTACCTCATTGTGTTATTTCTTTACTACCCACAAGGGGCTACACACAGAGGGGACACACGAGGACAGACAAACGGATTAAGTCGATTACATCGACCCCAGTGCATAACAGGTACTTATTTAATCGACCCCGAAAGGATGAATGGTAAAGTCGACCTCTGCGGAATTTGAACTCAGAACGTAGCGGCAGACGAAATACCGCTAAGCATTTCGCCCGGCATGCTAACCATTCTGCCAGCTCATTGTGTGTGACATTAGCTTCCTAGTTCCGAGTGAGGATCCACTGATCTTGTGCCGCTAGGATAAATCCTTTTCTTTCGATTTCAAGCCATCACTTTGCAGCCAATGATGGATCCTTCTCATATCTCCATTAGCACACCCAACGCGTTTTGGTTATCGCCCATGCAATGGCTTTTCTTGATACAGTCTTGATATTTCCTTCAAGCTTTCTTCTTTGGCTTTTGTTTTGCACTTTTCAGTCAATGGGTAGTGTGTCCTCATTGCCATCATCATAATCAATCAAGTTCAGCTCACGTCTATATCTATATGCTCCCTTTGAAATTGAATGCAGTTTCTTATACTGTTCATGTTGCCTTAGCAGCTGAATCGTCCAGTCGATGTCACATTGGATGTACATTTGGGGTTCTATCGTTGTCGTTTTATAGCGCCAGATACGTGTAGATTCACATACAAGTGTGTATTATAGATAGATAGATAGATAGATAGATAGATAGATAGATAGATAGATAGATAGATAGATAGATAGATAGATATAAATATGTGTGTGTGCAGTGTGTCCATGTGGGGATATACATTGTATGTTTATATTCATACATACGGATTTACATATAAGTGCATGCATGTTTTATGTTTGTATATATATGCACATCCATGTATATACAAATATATGTAATTATATATATATATATATATATATATATATATATATATATATATACATGAAAATATAAATATTATTAAAATAGCATAAATATCCAGAAAGAATAAAGCACATAATATATATATATATGTGTGTGTGTGTGTGTGTGTGTGTGTGTGTGTGTGTGTGTGTGTGTGTGTGTGTGTGTGTGTGTGTGTGTGTGTATAAACGCACACAAGTAGATTACATACATGTATGTACATAAATATATACATGCACACACATGTATATTTTATTTACTGTATTTCTTGTATTTATGTCATATATGTTGAGTTGCATTTAAAAGAGAAATCATGTTAATGAATTTCCCATAATTCCCTGCTGTTCCTTTCTCGCAATGATTCGCCTTATGTCGATATCAAGTGACGTACGTTGCAATTGATTTTCGCTGCAATTCTTCACGTTACCACTTTATACACGTAGATACACGCTGACTCTCTCATCAAGTCTTGTTCTACATGTTCCTGCTGCAACCACAGGCCAGCGTACAGCTACACACATGTATATATACACGTACATACATACATTCATATATATATATATATATATATATATATATATATATATATATATATATATATATATATATATATATATATATATAACCGTATACATACATAGATAGTCATTAGTCCAATATTAAAATAGCCATAGTAACATCTCTTACTTTCTCTCTCTCTCTCTCTCTCTCTCTCTCTCTCTCTCTCTCTCTCTCTCTCTCTCTCTCTCTCTGTCTATTTATCTTATTTATTTATATCTCTATTACGTTCACATTGTAGTCAATCCCTCAATTCAATGTTATAATTATCGGCATCTTCATTATCCACATTGTTCTTGCTCGTGTTGTTGTTGTCGTCACCGTGTTCATCATCATTATCGTCGTCATTTTCATTCACCATCACCACCACCACCATCATCATCATCATCGTTGTCATCATTATTCAACATCACCACCTCCATCATCGCTGCCATCCTTATATAACGTCATCATTTTCCTTCGTCACCACTACCTTCGCCACATACGTCCACATCATATTCATCACTATTACAATCAAAATAATCATCGCCACCATCATCATCACAACCAATACCACCAACACCATTACCACTACAACCACTCCTCCAACACCACTGCACTATCAGCATCACCTCTAACAGCACCACCACGTGCACAATCACGACCACATCTACTATTATCATCATCATCATCATCATCATCAGCAGCAGCAGCAGCAGCAGCAGCAGCAGCGTCGTCGTCGTCATCATCATCATCATCATCAACAACATCAACATTCTGAGCACATTCATCATCCCCAACGGCTCCATCATAATCTTCATTACCATAATTATCATCTTCATCATTGTTATTTTCACTGTCATCTCCGACATCAGATTTATTTTCAAAATTTATTACTTTTTTAATCAGCATCATCATCAGCATCATCATCCACAATATCAACCTTTTCATCAGTATCATCGTTGGCTTCATCCTCAGCCGCATCTCTTATTATAATCATATTTGTTGTTACAATTATCATGATTATAAACTTTTTTATTATTGTTGTTTTTAATCTTATAGTTTTTATTTTAATAATATTATTATAATATGTAAAATTCATCATAAATAATGAAAGTTTTTAGTAATATTTTCATTATCTCAACATCATCCTCACAATAATAATAATAATAATAATAATAATAATAATAATAATAATAATAATAATAATAATAATAATAATTGCCGTAAATAATAATCAAAATAATAATAAAAAATGAATGAATGAATAAAGTTTAAAACCAGAACAAAGAGCGGAAATGATCTCACTGGCAAGAGGAGAGTTTGCATGGTAGATTCCCAAAGATAAATGCAGCAAATTGTAGAAGTGAGACATGAGTATGGTTCCAGAAAGAAAGGCTTAAAAGGGAGACGGAAAGTTTGGTAGTAGCAGCACAGGATCAAGAATTAAAGACTAATTAGATAGAAGCCAAGATAGACAAAACGAAGCTGATTCTCAATGTAGATTATGCAAGTCAAAACAGGAAAGTGTTACTCATAGAGTAAATGAATGTAACATGCTGGCACAGAAAGAATACAAGAAACGACATGACAAACTTGGGAGAGTAATCCACTGGGAACTATATAGCAAGCTAGGATTTGACCATATTAATAAATGGTATGAACATGAACCCTGTAAATAACTAGAAAGTAAGAAATATAAGATGTTGTTGGACTTTAACTTTCAGAATGACAGAGCAATAGAAGCTCAAATACCTGATTTAGTAGACAATGAATAGTCTTAAGACCCTGATTTTGTAGCTGATAAATTGTCATAAGACCCAGTCTAGTACAGCGCCGGAAAACAATGTTATTGGGGAGGGTTAGGATATTCAGCAAAGTTTTTAGCATCTAAGGTTACCTGCTGTGGCCCTTTGTTATGAATCAGGTGTTCGTATAATAATGATAAAAATAATAATGACGGTGATGATGATGATGATGATGATGATAGTAATAGTAAGAAGAAGAAGAAGAAGAAGAAGAAGAAGAAGAAGAAGAAGAAAAAGAAGAAGAAGAAGAAGAAGAAGAAGAAGAAGAAGAAGAAGAAGAAGAAGAAGAAGAAGAAGAAGAAGAAGAGTGATGCGGACACGAGTAGAAGGTGATGAGGAGTAGAAGTATGAGAATCATAATGAGGATATTTTTTTTTTTTTTTGGTAAAACCTCATCAAAATATGACATGTAACAATTGTTTTTGTTTTGTTTTCTTTCTTTTGGGTCTCACTGCTTCCTTTGTTGTTAAGTTGCTGCCGGCTTCTTTCAAAAATTAAACGATTTTTCAGGTACATTACTTGAAACATTGTTGCTGATGTCCATTTTAAGGATACTTTTAGAAAACGAAGGATTATTTCTCCTCATTTTCCTTCTTCTCCATTTCAGTTCTACTATTAATTCTACAACTGCGACAACTACAACTTTTAGTAATAATACTACTACTTCAACTACAACAACAACAGCAACAACTACTACTACTACTACTACTACTACTACTACTACTACTACTACAATTATGTCTCCATTTATTTCTGGTTGTTTTCTTTTTTTTCATTTTCCCTCCAACGAATAAAGGAGAAAGAATTGATTCTTCTGTCTGTCACTTTCTGATAAAATGAAAATTACATCACAATCCAAGGATTTCACTCAAATAAACACCATTTGGGCTTATTTTTTTGAAGAAGCATGTGATGTTGTGATGTTTTCTCGTTTCTGTAGAGAATGAAAGGTGAAGCCGAAGGGAAAATAATGCAACGAAGATGCTGTTTCAATGAGAATTAAAACTGCAGAGCCCCTATGTAGTTTTAGACCTGTAAGAAATAGCAACTAAAACTGGTTTCAAATAAGATCCTACTGTCTAAAAAAGCGAAATCATCATGAGGCATCAGTGAGAGACCCTCCTCCATGCCCACGGGTCAGCTTGTTACAATTCTCGAGTTCCATCCGTGTTGTGTCATATTCATAATGAGGTGGATGACCATAACTCCAGACTAGCCCTGATCGTCCAAATCTAAGGTCGAGACCATTACAACCGTGACTAACCCATGTCTTTCTCTGTGTAGGAAATCTAGAATCTTGTCTTCCAACGTTTCTGCTTCTAAGAGGGGTTTGAGAGACATTTGGCTGTCATTTCTAGCAAGTTGAGCAACCACATAGAAGCTCCCTCCTTAGCTTTTTCCCTCGTTGATTCAGTGTAATACATTATTATAATATGCAGGAGTGTGACATGTGAGGCCGTACTAGATTCAACGTCTGTAAACACAGCAATGATTGGTTTCAGGTATGTTTCGATTGATTTTGTCATCATCAGTGGAGTACATTCTCACCTGGTGACAGGTGTTGCACTTCTGTCAGCCACCAGAAATAATTGTACAGCAATAGTCTTAACAGATTTTGTAAACTTCATCTATTTCTAAGCCTGGCTAATTCTGAAATCCAAGAATGTAAGCAATAGCAT
This sequence comes from Octopus bimaculoides, assembly GCF_046866305.1. NCBI lineage: Eukaryota > Metazoa > Mollusca > Cephalopoda > Octopoda > Octopodidae > Octopus > Octopus bimaculoides. Next base: position 6,963,958 of record NC_142933.1, read on the forward strand.
TCCATTTGTTTGTGTATGTATATATCTGAGTTTGTATGTGTGTGTGTTTATGTCTATTTGTTTTCTCTGTGCGTGTGCGTGTGTGCGTTCGCGCGCGTGCATCTTTGACGGTTGGTGCATGCGTCGGTGTTTGAGTTTTGGGAGCAGAAACTAAAGACTTTCTTTGGAACTTTCTTTACATCTTGTCAGCGAGACTCAATGGTGTATTTGAATACACGTAATAAGTACAAAACACACACACACACATACATAAATATATGCATACATACAAACATACATGCATACTGTTCATTCAAACATACAAACATACGTACACGCATACAAACATATATACGTGCATACATACATACATACATACATACATACAAACACACATACATGCATACATACACACGCACTCACTCAGAAAGAAGCGCAGAAATGCACACACACACACGCGCGCGCGTAGTTCTTTTAAACATAATTTAGGCTGAATCGCTTTGCAGTTATTTTCAAGTATTTCGCTCTTATATACACCCAGTCACACACGCTCTCTCCCATTTGCAAATGTGCACAAAAGGAATTTGAAATATGTGTAAAACAAATGTGTCTATAATTATACAATTATAAACACACGTTTGTTTTACACATATTTCAAATTCGGTTCATTCTCCAATCCTTTCAAACGCACGCATACATACATTCTTACATACACCTCCGAACATAAAAGCTTACATACGCAAGCACATACAGACACAGACGCGCATATGCACACACACACGCACACACGCGCACACACACAAACATTCACACATATTTTGCACTTCATTCGATCGGTCTTTTCCCCAATTGTCTTCAGGTGTCTCATTCCCATATATAAATATATCTCTAGGCTAGCTTTGCACTCTTATCATGTATTTCTAATGCACAGATTTCTCCGACACTCTTAGCTACGCTTCAGCCTCCCAACAACACTATGTTCTGCTCTCTTCCTTCATTCACTGTCATAATCGACCCGAATACTGAGAGCTCTTCAATCGGTTAAGATAAAAATAAACAAACCTAATATTTATTTTGATTTTTCCTTCCCTTAAGGGGTTTCACAGATATTGGCAAATATTTCTGTTGAATTTTATGTTGTTATTGTTGCTGTTGCCGCTGTTATATTTCTTAATTCTACGCATAAATAATCTTCCACCAATATTTATTAAAAATAATACAGAAGTAAAAACTTAAAATAAATATTAATAGAGCAATTTTTTTTCTTAATTATAAACATTCAACCTCGATTCCAATTCCCGGATGTGAGATCTTTAGCCTCCATCTTTAGTCTGTAAAATTCCCGGAAGTCAGATCTTTAGCCTAGATTTCGGCCTCCACTATTCCCTGATGTAAAATATTTCTTGCCAAATTAGTGTATAAATATGATTATAATTAATTTGATCGGCGTTCGGTTAGAATTCCTCCTCTGATATGTATTAAAAAATCAAACACAAAATCGATTCTATATTTCCATAGCAGAAATAATGATTTTTATAAATACATGTATTGTATACCTTCAGTAATGATACTAGTGGTGGTGGTGGCGGCGGCGGCGGCAGTGGTGGTGGTGGTGGTGGTGGTGAGGCGGCGGTAGTGATGGAAGCGCTGGTTGTGGCGGCAGTAGTGGTGGTGTCGGTGGTGGTGGTTGTGGTGATGGTTGCGGTAGCGGTTGTGGTGGTGGGAGTGTAATACTGGTGGTGGCGGCGGTGTAGCTGGAGTGATGATGATTTTCATAACGCTTCTAGGGATGATATACGGCAATAGTACGAACAGTAGTGATGTGTGTCCCAAATGATGGATGGATTTAGAAAGAGAGGAGGAGGTGGAGGAGGAGGAGGAGGAGGAGGAGGAGGAGGAGGAGGAGGAGGAGGAGGAGGAGGAGGAGGGGAGGAAGAAGGGGGACGAGATGCAGGTTAAACAAAGAATACAAATTGAGCGTGAGAGTGACAGGTTGAAATAGAAAGAATAAGCTGTTAGTCTGTAAGAGATAGAGAGAGAGAGAGAGATAAATAGATAGATAGATAGATAGATAGATAGATAGATAGAAAGAGAGAGAGAGAGAGATAAATAGATAGATAGAGAGAGAGAGAGAGAGAGAGAGAGAGAGATAAATAGATAGATAGAGAGAGAGAGAGAGAGAGAGAGAGAGAGAGAGAGAGAGAGAGAGATAGACAGACAGACATAGATAGATAGATAGATAGATAGACAGACAGACATACATAGATAGATAGATAGATAGACAGACAGACAATCAGACAGACAGACAGACAGACAGACAGACAGACAGATAGATAGACAGATATCTTTTTATTATAACCACACAGGGCTAAATACAGAAAATGGACAAATTACAAAGTAGAGCTTTTCTTGGGGGGGGGGATAATTTCGATCAAAAGAGATCGCGGGAAGAAAAAAAAACGTGGAAGATAGATAGACAGATAGATAGATAGATAGATAGATAGATAGATAGATAGATAGATAGATAGATAGATAGATAGATAGATAAATACCGACACACTTCACCTCTCTTCATTGTTTTTCTTTCTCCCATCTTTTTGTTACTTCTCATTTCTGTTTCTCTCCTGTTTTACTATCGCTAATCTCTCTTTAATACGCCTTCTCTTTCAATCTCCTACTCTCCCTCTCACTCTCACCCATTTACTCTCAATCCCTCTTTCACTTACTCTCCTTTCTATTCCGTTTCACAATTTATCATATCTTATATACTCCACCATCACTACGAATACAGTCACCAACACTTATTATCACCATGCATTCTCTATCTTCAGATTTACGTTCCACTTTATCCCCATCTCTATCAATCTATCTATGTATCCTTTCAACTATCCATCTATCTACATTTCATCTATTTGTCTCTCTTCGTCTTTCTCAAACACACACATATCCCTCTTTTACTTTCTCACTTTCGCGCAATCTTGTTCACTGTTTCAATCTCTCTGACGAAAGCAGCAAAGAAATTATCAAATAGCTGTAAACAACCAAGTCACGAAGCCTTTTAACTATCTAACTCATATCGCATGAAATACCTGACAAATAGGAAAAAACTCCTCAGGCTATATTTATATATAGGGTTAATTCTCTTCTATTCCGATTCTGGAATAAATTGAGTTATTGCTTCAAGCGAATACATTAATTAGGCATTTTTAAAATATACTCCATGCTCTGCTGTGTGTATCACATGCACAGCAGACGTGTGCATATTTTAGACATTTTATATACATGCACATACATATACACACATATATGTGCATCACTGTGTAATACATATGTATATATACATATATTAATATATATAGAGATAGATAGATATATGCATATCCATGTACATACACACACACACATATATATGTGTATATATATATATATATATATATATATATATATATATATATATATATATATATGAATATACATAGATAGATAGATAGATAGATAGATAGATAGATAGATAGATAGATAGATAGATAGATAGATAGATAGATAGATAGATAGATGCACATGCATATGTGAGTATTTGAACGTAGATGTTACATCAGTGCGTTTTCATATGTCTCTTTTTTCTTATCTCTTACCCACCATATTTTCTTCTCTTCCCGCGACTTTTGTATATATGACTATATTTGACGATGGATTATGTCCGAAACGTTATACGTTTATTCAATAACTCTCACTTTATAATATTTTCCTCCTTTGAACTTCTACCTAATACTATTTGGGTAGGTACTTTGGATTTCATTTTGAGTTTTGTTATTTGATTTGCCGTGCATATACATGAGTTTGTGTCTGTGTGTATGTATGTGTGTGTATGTATGTGTGTGTATGTGTGTATGTATTATATATATATATATGAGTGTGTATATAATATATCTAGGTAGGTGGTTGTGGAATGTAGATTCATAGTAATGCATCCCATGATCTTTCATAGATTTATTTGTTTATACATACATTCTTGTGGTTATTTCCCTTTTCATATGGATCTGTTCTCAAATGGCACTTGATAATTGTGGCACATCCTCTATCCGCGGAGATGATTTAATAAGTTAACAATTTATGTTGTATTGTATTTAATGTCTCTGTATTAGTCTATGTTGTTCTAGTATGTACTTGAAGAGCATAGACACTGGCCAATCTAAGTTATTTCTCTTAGCTCAGTTTTAATAAATTTATATAAATTACTTAGGCCGTAATTGTGGTGGACTCTTTTTGTATATATCTACATTTCTTAGCTGCTGGAGATCGGCTAATTATCATGCTGGTGACGCTTACCAAGGCAGAAATTTATATCAACGACTGCTCTCTCTCTCTCTCTCTCTCTCTCTCTCTCTCTCTCTCTTTCTCTCCTCTTTCTCTCTCTCTTTCTCTCTCTCTCTCTCTCTCTCTCTCTCTCTCTCTCTCTCTCTCTCTCTCTCTCGTCTTCTTTAATGTCCGATCAGCTTTGGAGAATTCGTGATTCTTGGGATTATCTACCGTTCTCGCATGGAGATGGTATTCATTTGGTAATTAAAAAGATGTTCTCCAGGTTTTATGTATCATTTGGCCCAGAAATTATAAGGTGCATCAGCTAATTTCACCTCCTCCACGCATTCCTGACCTACACACAATAACCTTTAGTAAAAAGTAAGGGAGTGTCAGTAATGTAGTAATAGAGTCTAAGTGATGGGGCAGAGAGATGGGTACTACCCATCTCTTTTCGTTATTCCTATCTTCTTGTTTTCGATTTGACCTGACAAATACATTCCCAACTTTTAGGTCACTTTAAATAAAACCCTTGATTCAATAGCACTGTGTAAAAAGAACTCAATACTTAGAATGACCAATTTTAGATACTACTGGATTTTACTCACAAGGTATTGGAATCTTATATGTATACCATTCTGCCTAAATAATGCAATATCCCTGCATATCTCACATCTATTTTCATTCCTCCACTTCATCCTCTATTTCGTATCTTATGTAAATTATCTATTACTTAACAATTTTCTCACACATTATTGGGCTAAGGGAATTCTCTCCAGAAATCCTTGCTCCTAGGAATCTTTTCAAGCTCCGTCACTGATATATTCAGTAATATTTCAATATATTATCATATAATGAGGCACGGTAATAATATAAAATAAAATAATAGCAATGATAACCTCCCAGGGGCAACAAAAATAATCTACCTATCGGGGATAATCACTAAAATAAAGAAACATTGAAAAATAAATTAATAATTAAATTAATAAATAAATTAATAAATAAATTAATAAATAAATAAATAAAATAAATTAATCTAGTAGACATTCACAGGAGAGCGGTAGCAATTGAAAAGATTAAGGAGTTACCTCCCCTGTATATAGTAAACAAAATAAATGAAGGCAGCATGGCGGAGGTATAGTCAAGTATTTTAATAATCTGTTATGATCGTTAATTGTGTTAATTGTGTTTTTTCGTAATTTGTTCTGATGGAAGCCATTCCTGAGGAAGTGCCAAACGTCAGACATCCAACGGATCAGTTGCTGGATAGAGTTAGGCACAGAAATGTTGACATCGAATGGTAAATAATTAAATAAATGGAATAAAGATCGGTCGTGCTGAGAGTCTCTACCTTTCTAAACATACAAATTTGAAACCTTGGATATATAAACAATAAGAACGACCCTTAAGGAATCTAATCAATGATCCTTTGGGGTTAAGTCTTATGCTATGTTGGTAGCGATTACGAAATTTACTGAAAAATTATATATATATATTAATAATATTTGATTAATTATTAATCTTTATAGTTTATAATATCGTTAAAGTTTTTTTTAAATCAAAACTTTATATATATATATAAAGTTTATTCTTTTATTCTTAATAATTTTTTCTTTCCTAATTTTTTCATTCATAATTTTTCCATTCATAATTTTTTCATTCATATTTTTTATTATTACGTTTGTAGAAATAAATAATCTTGTATTTTTCTATTATTCAATTGATCTTTAATTATAATTAAATAAACGTCTTTAGCTTTAAATAGTATAGCTTTAACTATTACACCGGTTAAATATGTACTAATTTTATCTTCATTATTAATTTAAACTTAAACTTCGTTCAACTTGTATTTAAAACAATGATAATTTAAAACAATGATAATTTATGTAAGATGTTTTTTGTATATAATATACATGTTATTATAATGGATGAAGGGATGATTATTGAATGGTTATTATTTTGATATTATGATATTTTTTAAATAATTTTTCTATCTTTATATAATAAGTATTTCATATTAATTCATTTGGTACTTATTGTTGGTTGAGATATATATCTAATTATAGTTCTACTTACGATCTGACGAGTAGCTATATTTTTGAATAGAATTTATTTTCGATAATTTCAATTGATTTTAATCGATTTAAATTTCATTTCTATTTGAAAATTGGTTATGAAACACGTGTAATCTTTTTATTATATTTATCTTATGATATTTACTTTACTTTATATTATACTCATTTATTGTGCTTTTAATTATTAATTTTTCTATATGTGATAGTGGATTTTCATCGATGAGTTCTTGAAAATTGGTTATTTTCCCTAAAACTATATATTTTATATATACTTTATCTATAAGGCTCAATTTAATTTTAATTTTTATAAATTGATTTTAATTGAGTTTTTTACCTGTAATTTTGGATTTTGTCCCTAATATTATATATATATATATATATATATATATATATATATATATATATATATCAGTTTGAGTATAAAGTATGCAACGTTTTGAACCTTGAAGAAATTGTAGCGGATATTTCCAGAGTTTTGAATACTGTTTAAACAATCTTTTTCTTTTTGCAGTTATCTGATAATACAGACATAGACTTGCCCAAATGCATCAATAAATTAACATTGATATTTTCTTCACCTTTTCACTGGTGCTATAATCATCTGAAATGGAACTGTCAAAGCGCGATATTCAAATAATTTTCTATTCAACTTCAAAAAAAGGACGAAAAGCAGCTGAAATTGATCGCGATATCACCGAAACGTTTGATGGGGAAATGACCAGTGAGTGGTCAGCTCGAAAATGGTAAAAACAATTTCGCAGTGGCGACCTGAGCCTTGAGGATCATGGGCGCTGTCTTCAATGACGGTCAATTAAAGACCGTCATTGAGAAAGATCCACGTAAAACCACTCAAGAACTGGCAAAAGAATAAGTTAGCCGGAAAACTGCCGGAAACCGTTCCTATGCGATCGGAAAATCAAAAAACGCTTCACGAAATTGTAACACGATTTGAATAAAAATCAGAAAATACGCTGATATGAAATTTGTTCATTGCTTCTTCTCCGTAACCAGACAGATCCATTTCTCGACCATATTGTAACTTGCGATGGAAAGTGGATTCTGTACAATAATAAAAAAAAAAAACGTTCTTCACAGTAGTTGGACGAAAATGAAGCACTGAAAGCCTTCCCTAAACCCGAGCTCTTCAAAAAGAAGGTTATGGTAGCTGTTTGATGCTGTACTGCTGGACACATCCACTATAACTTCTTAAAACCCTGAAAACCATTACTGCAGAAACATATTACCATGAAATTACCAAAATGAACGGAAAACTGCTACTCCTCCGTCCCAGACTGGTCAACAGGTGAAGGCTAATCATTCTTCATGACGATGCTCGACTATACGTTTCCCTAATGGCACTCCAAATGATGAGAGAACTTAGCTACGAGTTACATCCCCACCCAACTTATTCCCCAGACCTTTCTCCTACTACCACTTTGTCAAGCACCTTGATGGTTTCCTGTGAGAGAAGTTCAAAAATCAAACCGATGCTAAAAGTGCGTTCAAAGAGTTCATCAGCTCCAGAACTCCGGAATAAACAAACTTGTAACTCGTTGGCAAACACGTGTTGATTGTAATGGTACTTGCTTTGATGGATAAAATTTCAGCATTGCTGAAATATATTCTGATGAATTTCATGTTTCAAAACGTTGCGTATTTTTACTCAACATGATATATATACGTGTGTGTGTGCGTGTGTGTGTGTGTAATTGGGCCTGGGGAGAGTCATTTTCATTTCATGCCTTATTACTTAAAACACTTACCGGTTAGAGTTAAGTAATAACGCACTAAAAGAGAATGACTCTCCCCAGACAATAAAATGTGCTTCAATACACGAATTCACACAAAGAATCTTGCAAGTCAAATACAGAATATATATATCATTTGCTGTTTATGGTAATACGTGTGTGTATGCGTGTATTGGTGGTGTGATGTAGTATGATGTATATGTTTATATGATATAGCATAGTATATGCGTATGTGTGTGTCTGTATGGCATAATATTCATGTATGTATATGCAGTATGATATTGTGTATATATGTGTACTCATGTTGTGCTGTATAGTATAGTGTCTGTATGTATGTGTGTATATATATATATATATATATAGGTACATACGCATATATGTATGTGTGTGCATGTGTGTTGCGCCATAGAATGGTGAATGTACATATATGTGCAGGAGTGTGTGTGTGTATTTGTGCTTGTGTGTATTTGTGCTTGTGTGCATATGTGTATACGTGTGTCGCTATTACGCCTTCAAACAGATTTATTTTTTCATATAAAAACAACTAACAAAAGTATAAAAATCAATTCAGGTTTCTTCGATTCTCAGCTGTTGTTGTCTTTGTAGTTGTTTTTCTCTTTCTATCTCTCTCTCTCTCTCTCTCTCTCTCTCTCTCTCTCTCTCTCTCTCTCTCTCTCTCTCTCGTCTTTCTCTCCCTTTTTTCTCTCTTTCGCTTTCTCTTTCGTTTTCTCCCTTCAACTCAACTTTATTTTTCCAATCATCAAATTAAATCTTGTGGTTGATGTTTTAATTAAAAATCTCCTCGTGTTCCTTAGCAATTTCATTCTGGTTAACATTATTATTGTTATTGTTGTTGCTGTTGCCGTAGTAGTTACTTCTGGCCTTGTTGTTGTTGTTGCTCTTCTTCTTCTTCTTCTTCTTCTTCTTCTTCTTCTTCTTCTTCTTCTTCTTCTTCTTCTTCTTCTTCTTCTTCTTCTTCTTCTTCTTGCTCCAGTAGTAGCTGATGTTGCTGTTCACTCTTCTTTTTGCTTGCCACCGATATTGTTTTTGTTGTTGTTGTTGTTGTTGTTGTTGTTGCTAATTTTTCCTGCGACTTCTGCTTTTGACAATATTCTTGTTGCTATTGTTGTTTCTGATGTCGATGATGCTGGAGTTGCTGTGAAATCGTTGCAATTCTCGCTTGTTGTCATGATGATGATGATGATGATGATGATGCGGCGCAGGAGAATGCACATGGTGGTGGTAGTGGCAGTGGTGGTGGTGTTGGTGGTGGTAGTGGAAGCCTTCGTGGGGGTCTTGCGAATAAGGAAGAGGAGGACGGCGACAGTAATGAATATGATGACGACGATGAAAATGAGCAAAAAGAGGAGGCTGATGACAATGACCTCGACGCTGACGACGAAAACGACGGCGATGATGATGATGATGGTGATGATGACGATGATCTTCATTGCGTTTTTACAATTACAAGTCCTGCTAAAATGGTATTTGCCTACTACTACTACTACTATCATTGTTGTTGCTGCTGCTGCTGCTGTTGCTACTGCTACTGCTACCACTACTGTCACCACTACTCTTTCACTTTCTCTCTTTCCTCTTATCTCTCTTTCTCTCTGTGTCTTTCTCTCACTTCCCTTCTCTCTCTTCTTTCTCTATATATCTGCCTATCTCCATATATTTGCGCATGACAACTATATGTAATTTAGTTGATCTACAAATGATAGGAATTAGGTTGCAGGAGTATGTCCTCAGGCAAAGTTTGCAACCAGAGTCAAGTGTTCTCTTCCCAGCGCATGTTTATTTCACATCTGTGCAGAGTTACAGCATTTGGGTTTACCACTACACTGAGCCTACGGACAGACGCTTGCGTTTCGCAGATAAAAAACGATAAAAGTGAACGAATTATAAACATAGTAAATACTTAATGTCCATACGTCCATAGGTCTGGTGTGAACTGAAATCCCAAACAACGTGTTGAACATTTCATTTCAAAATAGACCAAGTGATACTGTGTACAATTTTCTCTGAATATGACATTGACAGAAGGGACTAGATTCAGATATAAATGCTAAGTGGAGACAACCGTTCTCTGTAAAAGGAGCTTTTCAATTTTAGGGTGCATGCGGCAGAAAATAAACAAGTAGAAACTCAGCTACAAATGATGCACGGGTTTACTGGGGAAACATGGATGAAATTCAAAATAGCTAAATGTTCCAAGGCAACCTTAAAATGAGCAAAATTGATTTAGAAGATTACAGGTTTGGTTATGTAGTTAATGGTTTCATGTTCAGTCTTACTGCGTGCTGCATCTTGAGCAAGTATCTTCTGTTATAGCCTTGGGGCGACCAATGCCTTGTGAGAAAATTTGGTTGGCGAGAAAATTTATTGACGAGAAAATGAGTGAAGGCCGTCGTGTATATTTATGTGTGTATTGCATTTTAGTGTTTGTGTTTGTTCCCCACGAACGCTTGACAACTGGTGTTGGTTTGTCTACATCCCGGTAACTTATTGGTTCGGTAAATATGACAGCTACTTTGTCAAACTTAAAAGTAAGAAATGGGACTGATTTTTTGGACTAAGCCCAGCATGGCCGCAATCCAATGACTTAAAAGATAAAAAGATATAAAATACTAGATGAATTATTTGGCGTTGCTCGGGGTACTGCTGTAGTTATTCAGATTAGAAAACAATAAATATGAAGATATAGATTTTTCTTCAAAATTATTTCAAAATAAATATCTATATTTTATTTTAAAATATCCACATTGTAATTATAATGGAATTTAGAACTGAAAAGCTGTCGATCTTGAAGCACCTGAGGGTAAACAATATTCATTGTGTAGTTTTTTGTTGGTATCCAAATGAATAAATTGTTGCTGCTTCCAACTCGTGAGCAACCACCATAGAGTTGACCGTAGGAGAAGCATGCACGAGAGAGATGAGGTCCAACTGCCTTGAGGGATTGACCCCTGAGATTTGTTAATTGAAATGCCAAAACTTTATTTGACTGGAAACTGAAGCTTTTAAATTCAAATGGAACATCTGTAGGTATGAGAGAAAATTTTGGAATAAAGACATTTTCTTTGTGACTACTTGTTATGGTTGTTGCCATAGGACATGGGGTTTCATGAAATTTACAATTAGGCGAGTTCCATTACTCAGTCGAGGTGTGTAAGATTCCTAAGCAGTGGTTTCCCAGTGAGTTTAAGTGTGTTCAGAAATTCATCAGGGTATTGAAAAGCCTGATTTTTATCGACATTTGTGTGAATTGATGGAAAAGTCATTTCTGATGTACCTGTTAACCTTTGAAGAGATTTATGATTGAGTTTATCAACCATTTCATTAGTTAGAGACCAGATAGCTTTTTCACATCGCCAGTATACATCAGTGTAATTGACAATCACACATACACTGATATACATATACACTCTCATATACGCTTACATACATACGCTCACAGACATGCATTTACGTAATGAACGCACAGACACACACACACTTACAGATACATAAACACTCATATACAAAATGTGCCGTCGTTGTGGTATAAAATGTCCTTTACGATGTCGTACGTAAAGAACGCGCAAACACATACACACACTCACAGACTCACACTTATATACAAAATGTGACGTCGTAGCCGTCGTCGTATAAAATGTCTTTTACTATAGTTGACTATAGAAAGATTATTTTAGATAAAATGTTATATTGTTTTAATTCAAATAAAACTAAAATTACATGTTGACACTCGCGGGAGTCTAATACTATAACCTTGTAAAATTTGATTTGATTTGGTCGAGCCTTTTGAGAATGTACAGGGAACAGACAGACAGATAGGCAGACAGACAGACAGGCAGACAAAGAATTTTATATAGAGAGAGATTAGAGAATGAAGCGGTGATAAGAGAATTAGAAAGCAAATATTTAGAAATAAGTCAATTGAACAGATTTCAACATACAAAGGAAAACAAAAGATTAAGAAGGAATATTATAAATATTCTGTATCGAATATTATGTAATCGAATTGATTGATACTTAAAAGTATGCTAAATGCAAAAAGTGTCAAAACTATCAATGCTCTGTGTCTTACCAATTAGTTACAGTTGTATTTATCTCAACTGGATTTTAAACGAACTGGAAAGACTTAACAGAAAACTAACGAACGAAGAAGAATAACTGCGTTTAGAAGACACAACCTAATGTTTGACATAGCAAAATATTTACCAGTGTTCATGACATTGTTATAGATTTAATTATGCAATTAGAAATTAATTATGAAATAACCATTTAGGAGTAGGGAATTATCCAGGGTAGAATAGTGAATAATTATCATAAATAGTTAGAAAATATGGATAAAAACATTGAGAAGTTTGTTGTCAGGTGAAAGTGAAGAAATACAAAATAGAAGTGAAATGATTGATATGAAGACAGACGAAGAAATAATTAATATGAAGAAGAAAGATTGGGGGGAAGAGGAGAAGAATTTGGTGGTGGTGGTGGTGGTGGTGGTGCTGCTGCTACTGCTGCTGGTGTCGGCGACGGCGGTGGTGGTGTTGGTGGTGGTGGTGGGGATGCTGGTTGTGCTGGCGCTGGTGCTGGTGGTGCTGGTGCTGGTTTTGGTAGTGGTGGTGATGGTGGCGTCGGCGGTGGGGGGAGGGGGGTTGATGATAATGATTATGAATATCAACACCAACAACAGCGATAACAACGATGATTCAACGAACTTGAAGAAGCTGAATATATTCCACACCAGACCAAACATTAATTTAGAAAAACAAACCCCCAGACACATTACTTGCCAACAACTTACATAGCTTTCCCATCCACCCTGTACAATCCTTTCATTGACTAACATGAAATAACTCCGTCCCTCATTTCCTGAGAAACTAAAATCAAACGATTCTTATAAAATCACTCATAAACTTGATCCAGACTACAGTTTCTTTTCTACAGTTACTGTAACGGCCCTTTCCCCCAGGAGCTGGTTTCCTCTTGCCAGCTATTCTCAACTAGGTCTCCTCCCAGCAGTTCTCCTTTGTCTATCCCGACAGGTCCTGGACAAACAATTTTACCCAGTCCTTTCTTCACCGCTACTCGCCACCAAAAAAGAAAAAATATCTTCCCTGCTTATGTCTTGCCTGCACGTGTCAACATGCCACAGTGTAAGAGAACTTTTCACAGCATTAATCTCACCGGCCTCAGAAGCCCTACAAAGGACATGCGCGCTCTAAATTCAACAAGTAAAACAACAAGCGTTCTGCTCTCTCACCCGGAAAGTAATAACGTATAACAAAACGATCGAAAGGGATGTAAAGCGTTAAAAAGCAGATCGGGTAAAGATAATAGCAATGAAATATAAATGAATGACTCGCGTCATTATCCGAGAGTATTTTATTCTATACAACACCTTTAGAGAGTGGAGACATTTAACATAGATAAAGCAATCTCAATACAAATAATATGCAAACTATTCCAAAATGTAAAACAATCGTAATTCTACTCATGTTCCCAACTCAGTTAAGTTGTAAAATAAAAGCACCAATTATTATTGATGTTACATCATTAATCGTTTGACGTTTCTGACTCAAGAACACAATTCTTCTTCCGGAATCGAAATCACGATCGTGTGATGGTGAATGCTATAACCTAACCAGGAGACCATACACCTTCACTCTAGATGCTATCAGAATAAAAAAGAGAAACTATAAATATGGATGACTTAGAAGTATTTATAACTGGTAATATCCTGTTGTAGAACTTATTAAAATGGCTTAAAATAAGATAAAAATAACTGTGGATTAAGCAAAGTTGCCAACGTTAGTATGCAGAAAAGATGAATCGGTGAATTAACTCAAACTGGGAATATTAAATTAGATACAGCGAGTGAATTAGATAAAACACATCCCTGCAAATACTTAGATAAAGTAGATGAAACTAGAAAGAATCAGCCTACAGAGAAATGAACGGGAGAATTTGCAAAGTACAGAGCAGTCGGATTAATATTAAAAAGTGAAATTCTTGCTAGGAATAATATAATAGATAAAACATCGTTTTAGTTATAAAGCACAGCTTCAACTTATTAAAATAGCGTTTTAAGCTAACTGAGAAGCTGGAACTGAAACTATCCACAGCTTCCATAAGCCACAGCTTCCATAAGCCACAGCTTCCATAAGCCACAGCTCTGTTTCGATAAGAATACAGTTATAGAGATATGTAGAAAAAAAAATTGTAAAAAAAAAAAAAGCATAAAATGAAATCCAAACGGAATTCTAAGATATATTCTTTTCTACTCTAGACACAAGACCCGAAATTTGGGGGAGGGTCCAGTCGATTAAATCGACCCCAGTACGCAACTGGTACTTAATTTATCGACCCCGAAAGGCAAATTTGACTTCGGATGAATTTGAACTCAGAACATAAAGACAGACGAAATACCGCTAAACATTTCGCCCGTCGTACTAACGTTTCTGCCAAGCTCGCTGCCTTGAATTCTAATATACATTAAATGGAAATTGTTTTCTTGCTTCGTCCACTTAGCAATAGCTAAACACTTTCATTTACCTTTCCTCAGTTAAAGCAGGAAATAAGGTTCCATTCTTCACTTCGCGTCTCCTTTTCTTCTTTTTTGGCCTATTGAAATTCTCCCCTTCGTTCACGAAGTTACCTTCTTCATTGTTCGTTCTCAGCCAAATCCTTCAGGCCAGGGTGCAATACATCTTAGCTACATACTACCTTCACGCCGTTCCTGGTGGGTATTTTCGCCTTTTTCGCCTATATGATGACTAATGTCTAATACATGTCTTTGGTTAGCAATTGACAAAGCATTCCTCGGTAACAAAAGGATCAATGTGAAAGAAGAAGAAAAAAAATAAACAACTATGACGATTTTAAGTGGGAAATACGAAGGTTGTGGTCAATGAGGAGAGGAGACGCGATATCATTAACACTTGGAAGTATCTACACTCAACTATCAACATGGCTGAAAAACACTGATGCACGTGTGAAGGTAGAACACCTACAAAAATTAGCAATGCTTGGAACAGCAAGAATTCTCCGCAGGGTTCTTGAAACATGATCAGTAATCAAGTGTCACCTTAATCTGCTGGCTGTGGACAGTTGACACTTTCCATCATAACCAGCAAAATAAACTGTGAGTTTTCACATACTATTACTACTACTACTACTACTACTACTACTACTACTACTACTACAACTACTACAACTACTACAACTACTACTACTACTACTACTACTAATATCAACGAGGTATTGGACAGGGAAATGAAAAAGCAACTGAGGATGACGTATTTCCGAAGACTGAGGTTGGTGTTGCGCTCAAAATTGTCTGGATGGGATAAAATCCAAGCAGTTAATACATGAGCGATAGCATCACTTCGGTATGGAGCGGGAATTATAAAATGGCAAAAGGGAGATGTGAAGAAAATGGATACGAAGACCAGAAATATGTTGACAGTACACGGAGACTTCCACCCTAAGAGTGACACCGATAGGCTGTACTTTTCCAGAAGAAAGGGGGGAGAGGTTTAAGCAGTTGTCAGGACTGTATCGAAGCAGACGAAAACAGCCTTGTGTAGTATATAATAAATGCCGTGGAGTCATTGTTAAAACGTACGAAGAAGGCCGGCGTCATCAACACATACCCAGAAAAATAAGTTGTTATGATTCATATGATAATATCAAAGGAGGCTAAACGACCTGATCTATTCAGCGGCGGCTGTAGTGATATCCAGGGTAACTGGGAATGACCCGTACAAATATAAACCCCCGCCCAGACAAATCCCAAACCACAAAATGGAAAGTGAATATAATAAACAAAATTAGAAAGCAAAAGAATACTTCTCTCTAATTTGTGAATTCGAGAAAGAGAGATCAAAGATGGGAAATCAAAAGATCGATATGAAACATCAATACAGCATAAGAAATAAAGAAGATACATGGAAGTTTATGAAAAATTTAATCAGTGCCGCATGCGATGGTCTGAAAAACGCGAACGCTTCTTCCGAGAAAATGCAGAATTTAAAATAATTGTAAAAGATTTTTTACAGAAACTGAGACAAAAATCAACAAACAAAACAAAGTAACAAAAACCCCACATGTCTATAGGTGACATGCCAACAACCTCAGAAATTGAGTGAAACTGGGTAGGAATATAAAACAAACATGACCAACAGAACAAAATTTTCAAAGGAAAAATAGGGAAAATAAAAGCAAGAAGAAAATAGTGGACCACAGATACGGTCCACTATCACAAGCCAAGAGATCACGAACACATTGAAGACTACAAGTAACTAGAAAATGCTAGAAATAGACAAGGTCCCCAACCGATGGAAAACACCTTAAAAGTCCGCAGAGAGTGTGGCTTTTAAGCTTGTGAAGAATAAATTCCAACAATAACAATGTCATACAGAAACCTGTCTTTACGCATCTGGAAAACTCCCCTCCAAGATGCAAGCCTGGACAAGCGATTTTATGGAAGACACACTGTCGTCGTCCATGCATGAAGATCTGTTCTCTCTGCACCACTGATGAGGTCTAAGGGATAAACGAGACCAATACAGTTTGACACTAGCGTCATCACAGGCATCGTTGCAGAAATACAGATAGCTGAAACGAATACTGCAAGGACATCTAGACCTGTGCTCTACCATTTCCGTTAATCCACTGCTTTGGATATCGATTCCGAAAGAATGAGAGGCGAAGTTGACCTCGGAGTGCAAACATTAAAAGTTTTTCAGTGGTCGAAGAGTTATGATAATGTGAGGTCAAGACTTCGTCATTCTCACTTTCAGAGTATAAATGCTAACATCAACTCCAGAATGAAAAGATGGTAATAATCGCATCTGAATGGAACAAAGAATTGATTATAAGCGTCTCAGCTGGTTCTTGTAGCTCTGCTAATAGTATCTAATGGAAGGGATTTCTAAATTGAATAAATATGAAGCTCAAAGCATTAAGTGGAGATGAAGATATTAAGTGAAGGTGCGTAGACTAGTGATTAGATTATTTCACTCATGATAGCAAACTGTGGCTTGCATTACCGAAGTCGATGTTCTGGAAGGAAACAGTTCATTCCATGTTGCTCCAATCCAGTCACTTGTAAATGAGTAACCATGTAAGGGACTGGTGTCCTGTTCATCGAGATTATTGCGCATGTGGTCACTGATGGAAACCACAGAACACGTTCTGAGTCGTAGAACTCGAAGCAGTAATATCCAAGGGACCTACTAAAAATACTATTAAAAGTTACACTCACAATGAAAATAATATAACGCACAAAGTACAAATTAAAAACAAGCTTGTGTCTTACAGAATATTTGATGACATATATGCGCATGTGTGTGTATGTGTATGCGTTTGAATGGTTGTGGTTATGTTACTGTGTGTCTAGAAAGCAGATTATAGCCGGTAAGCTTGTTTAGTTTAACATCAATCGTCAGGATTTTTTTATTTTAACATAATATGAGAAGTTTGTACAAGTAGAAGACACAATCAGACGACTGCGAGCTACTTCGTTGCTATGACAGTTATTAACAGCGAAGCCGTAAAAAGTGCATTGAGGTTAGAGTCATGTAACAGAAGTAGGAAGGTGGAACAATTTTGAGCGGACTAACAACTGAAAGGCTTTTAACTGGAGGGTAATGAATAAAGGATTTGTTATTCTTCGGTCATCACTTCTGGATCTTCTTCAATGTGAAAAGAAGTTGCTATTGCTTTTGTATCGACGTTCGATTTGATCAGATGAAAATATGTTGGTTGCCGTGTTGGTCAATGTTTAGGACGACAACTGAGGTGATGAAATGCGTTCTCAAATCGTAGAATGGATAGACAGACAAACAGACAGACAAACAGACAGACAAACAGACAGACAAACAGACAGACAAACAGACAGACAGACAGACAGACAGACAGACAGACAGACAGACAGACAGACAGACAGACAGACAGACAGACAGACAGATAGATAGATATTCTTTATTTTGATCAATAAAATAACTTTTACATAATTTCTTTTCTTTCACAGCAGTGAAATGAAATGGTAAGCACAAGCCTTTAGTTGGGGACAACGTTGCATTGCTAGAAACTCTAAACTCAGTGATATTCACAAACCTGTAACTCGTTATCTGTGCTCCACTCCATATCTTCCTAATGAGATATGAAAATTTTTCTTATTATCTCAATTAATTCTCATTAATTAATGGAGTTAATTTTCACAAAACTCTTTAATTCCTAATTAATAAAACACACTAAATGTCGCGCTTGATTTTAATCGTATGATGTATTTGTTTTTTTTTTTTTCTCTCTCTCTCTCAGTCGTTTCATTTTGCATTATTTGTTTTTTGTGGGTTTTGTTTCTAATAACAAAACAAAAATAATGTCGTCCAGTACAGAATTAGTTGCGGGAGAGGTTGTTCTCCGAGCGTTTCCACTACAAAGACTTACGTTTCCATTGTTGTCCTTTTGTTCAACAATTCTACTCCATTGAAATTTCTTCCTCGTCGGAAAGTCTGATGTAGAGTTCAATTTTTATGTTTACTTTTATTCTTTATTGCTGGCTGACCAGGAAAAAAAAGTTTTATTCGTAAAGTTTAATGAGATGGAATTTAAGACATCAAAAGTGAATATTAGCTTCGGAGTAAAGATAACACGCAAATGTCGTAATCGGGTCGTCCATTGTAACTGACACGAACAAACTCCAAATATTAGCCTTAGGCTCGTTAACTTGGTTTAAAAACATCGCAATGTATTCCAACCCCTAGGCTATACACTGATCTCATTTAATCACCAGATTTCCAAGAAAATTCTCATGTTCAACTTTTAGCAATAGACCATTTAGTACTGTTTATTTAATGCAAATATAAATTATATTTTTTTTCATGGCACTGCTACAGCATGGCCACGGAAAAGTGACAACAACTATTAAACTCGAAAAACTAAAAAAACTAAAATGCTATGTTAATGAGGCTAAAACGTACACAGGAAATAAAGAAACCACACACACACTTATACACATACATGCATATTATTTTATTCTTTTATTCTTTTACTTGTTTCAGTCATTTGACTTCGGCCATGCTGGAGCACTCCCTTTAGTCGAACAATTCAACCCCAGGACTTAATCTTTGTAAGCCTAGTACTTATTCTATAGATATCTTTTGCCCAACCGCTAAGTTACGGGGACGTAAACACACCAGTATCGGTCGTCAAGCGATGGTAGGGAGACAAACGCAGACACACGAATATACACACACACATGCACACGCACACACACACATACACACACACACACACACACACACACACACACACACACACACACACACACACACACACACATATATATATATATTGACCGTTGACTGAATACTATTCAATTTTTTTTCTCCGTGTTTTTCTCCTTGTCTCCGTATTCTTTCTGTTGAAGAGCGTAGCTCGAAACGTCAAAGACTTTCCGTATTCCCGAGCGTCATACTAATACATCCTTTT
>NC_142933.1:6988563-7016063 GCF_046866305.1 Octopus bimaculoides
TAAGTATATGGATATTTACGTTTATAACACTCCATGTTTATCTCTCTCATCAATTTTCGTTCTAGTTCTTTCCTTTTCTTACTTCTTTCTCCTCCTCCTCCTCCCAATCCGTCTTTATTCACTTTCTCGCCTCTTTCCTCGTTATCTAATTCAAAAAGAAAAGAAAGAAAAACGAAAAGCATTTTCATAAACTAGTTCTTTCTTTTAAAAGTAAATAATGAAAGCAAAAAGAAATCTCCCTAAGTGGATTGTTAAGGAAAGTCAATGTGATTTAGTGATTGTTAGTGAAAGTTGAAGCAGCTGAGAGATAAGCTTGTCAGCTCGTTAACAACAAATGCCCATCGTCCTTCATTGATGCACTAATTTGAGGCTCTTGGCGCCCTTCATAAACCTACCGACATATAACCACCCTCCAGCCATTACTAATTCTCTTTATTTCGACGCCATTTTGCACATTTTTCTTCGTCTTCGTCAAGCTTTATTGTTGTTGTTCTTGCTGTTGTTATTGTTGTTGTCGTTGTTGTTGTTGTTGTTGTTGTTGCTCTTCTTCTTCTTCTTCTTCTTCTTCTTCTTCTTCTTCTTCTTAGATGTGTTCCCGTTCATCGTCGTCTTAATTTTGTCTTTTTTATTTCATTCTACCTTTTCTTCTTTTTCTCTCTCCCACCTCTGCCCTTTCTCTCTCTATTATTTCTCTCCCCTCTCTTTCTTCCTCTCGCTCTTTTCTCGCAACGAATTTATCATCATTTAAACATATATTTGTATATAGTGGTTCTTTCTCCTCGTGTATATCCAATATGTGTGTGTGTGTGTGTGTGTGTGTGTGTACCGATATGTATATATGTAGATATGTTTATACATATATGTGTGTGTGTATCTCTCTCTCTCTCTATATATATATATATATATATATATATTATATATATATATATATATATATATATATAAAATATATATATATATATATATATATATATATATATATATATATATATATACATATACACACACACATAAACACATACATGCATATGCATATATATACATGCATATATATATATATGTGTGTGTGTGTGTGTGTGTGTGTGTGTGTGTGTGTGTGTGTGTGTGTGTGTGTACGCAAAGTGTGTGTACGCAAATACATACAAATTCCCTTATTGAATTAGCTTCCTTATTTATCTCCCTTTAGTTGGCTCTTTAATATTTCCGTCTCTCAGTTTTAACCACAGAGACTCTATTCTACGTCTTTTCTCTCCCAAATACTTTACTTTTCTCTCCGTCCCCTTTATTCCTACTTTCTGTCTCTTTCTCCTTCGCTCTCCCCCTCTCTCTCTCTCTCTCCCTTTTTTCTCTTACATCTTCGAATTCATCATTCCTTCTACTTCTGTGTTTGTCTGTGTATGTGTGATTATATAAATGCATGTATAAGTCCCTTTATATATGTGTCTAAATATGTCTCCGTGTGTTCCTCCATGCATTTAACACTGAAAATGGAAATATGTTTTTAAAATCTACTATGTAAACACAAAAACAAAGAAACAAATACATTTGTATATGTGCTTGTTTATAAAACAATACATATGCTTAAAAGCACATAAATACATACATACGTACATACATACACATACATACATACATACATACATACATACATACATACATACAAGAACAAGAAATAGCAACCAAATTCCTAAAAAGCAAACGGGACAGAGAGGCGGGCAAAGCGCCACAATGTAATAATCGATGCAGACTCTGTGGAATCAGTATCGAAGATATCACCCACATCATCAGCAGCTGTCCAAAAATGTCATCACGGTATTACCTACCTATGAGACATGATGTTGTGACCAAGACACTGTACAATGAAATCCGCCGACAGGATAACCCCAGGGCTAAGGAGATGAAAACCCATAATGCGGTAGAGGCCATTACCACTCACAATATGAAAGAGTATTGGTGGAATGTCCCAATAAAAACCTCAATAAAGTGCAGACATAATAGACCGGATATAGTAATCTGGGACAAAGAGAAACTGTGTACAGTAGTAGAAATCAGCTGTCCTGCGGATGTCAACATCACGCTAAAGATTAGAGAAAAAGAGAACAACTACGCCGAGCTACTGAGAAATTTACAGATACTCCACCCAGACTACAAGTTCAGATTCATACCCGTGATTGTTGGAGCATTGGGATATGTAGCGAACTGCCTCAACAAAAACCTGGAAAAATTAGGGTTCTCAAAACCTGAAAGAAAAAGGCTGATTAGAAGACTACAGATTCAAGCCATCAATGGAACTGTAAAGATATGTAAAACTTTCCAAAAATTTAGCACATAAATACATATGCATGCATCTAGACATGAAAATATATACATAAAAACGCATCCATAGAACAAACATACAAATCTGCGCATACACTAACACTAAATACTGCACACACACATGCACAAATTCCTAGATGATGTTGATAAAAGTTCCAATGAAGGAGCATTGAATCTATGTTAGAGTCCGGCTCTTTCTCTATGGACAAGAAATACAGAAATGTAACTGATTGATAACATACATAAATACATACATACATAAATACATACATACATAAAATTCTGTACAGCTTTCCATAAGTTTATCATCTAAGTATACATGATTAAGTTTGGATATACAAGTTTATGCATGAGAAGATATACATAAAACCAAACAGACAAATCTGAATTTATATATACATACATGCATGCATGCATGCATACAAACAAAAGAGAACACCATGCACATGTGTGTTTCTCGAAGATTTCAAGAAGATAGTAAAATTGACATGTAGCGAAGCCTCTCTTGGGTTCGTGACCGCTACATCACATCGCAATTGATGTTGTAGCTAGGACACTGCATAATGAGATCCGTTGCAGGGATAACACCGAGGCGAAAGAAATAGAAACCCACATTATGATAGAAGCCATATCCACCCTTAATAAAGAAAAAAGTGCTTGTGGAATGTCCAGGTGAAAACCTGAATAAAATATAAATATAATAGACCTGACATAGTGACTTGGGGTTGGGAAGAGAAACAGGGTACGGTGGTGGAAATCAGCTGCCCAGCGAATGTTAACAGGAAGTTAGACTTAAGCAAAACAGGAAATATCTACGCTGAACTATTAAGAAATCTGCAGTTAATCTATCCAGATTACAAATTACCTGTAATATTGGGGGTCACTGTGATATGTAACACACTGACCAAGTACCAATCTTGAGAACTTAAGCTTCTCAAAACCCGACAGATCCAATGCATCACTAGAACTGGGAAAATTTGTAAAACTTTACAGAGGTTTATCATTTAAATGTATATGAGCATGTCTAGATATGTAACTACATGTATGAGAATGCATACATAAAACCAGACATACAAATCTGTGCATATACATACATACATACATACATACATACATACATGCATACATGCATACATGCATACATACATACATACATGCATACATACATACGTACGTACCAACCTCCGACAATCTTTCTCGCCATCCTCCGAAAACCTCTCCATCATCCAGCTGATAGTTTTTTGTACCTACAGATCACTGGAAGAATGCTATTTTCTCGAACAAGTCATCCTTTATCTTATTTCCGACCACTGGCCGAGTATACCTGTGGAGACAGTCAAAAGAAGCATTTGACCCAGACTGCCTTCATCCAACTGTTAAACTTGAGGGGGATCTATGATGATCAGGAAGGATATATCTTGGAAATCTGCTGGCCCAATAATTTCCCTTCATAGCAAAATTAATAGTCAAGACTATTTAAGCATTTTATCTTATCAAATTCATCCTATGGTTGTGGAACTGTTTCCGGGGGGAAACGCAATCTTTCAGGATGATAATGCAACAATACACACAGCTAAAGTTGTTACTGAATGGCACGAGGAACATTGTAGTAAAGTTGAACATATTACCTGGCCACGACAATCCCCAGATCTCAATATTATTGAACCTTTATGGTGCATTTTAGAAAAACAAGTAAGGAATCGATATCCTCCATCGTCATTACTACAAGAACTGGAGACTGTTTTAACTGAAGAACGGAAAAAAATTCCCTTGGAAACAATTCAGACTTTGTACGAGTCCATACCTCGTAGACTTCAAGCTGTAATTACTGCCAAAGGCGAATCTGCCCCATATTAGAATAAATTTGTTTGAAATTTTAAGGTGTTTCCATTAATTTGTCCAACCCCTGTACATATATATATGGTTCACAATATATATATATACACAGTTCACAATTTTTTCGAGATTTCGGTTACTAATTTCAGATTTTACCAGACTGTCAAGCGAAAGTTTGTAAACTGAAAATCCGAAGTCAGAGTCTCCACTGTTCTTGTGAAAGTATGATCAATATATAATGTACTCTATAAAAAAAAAGAAATATTGAGTAATTGTGCTCAACGTTAAGTTTTTACTTTATTATAACTCTAAATAACAACAGATCTTTTATATATATATATATATATATATATATATATATATATATATATATATATACACACAGAAAGAGAGCGAGTGAGTGAGAGAAAGAGAGACAAAGAAAGGGAGAGATACATACATACATACATACATACATACATACATACATACACCCGCACACACACACACACACACACACACACACGTATATATATATATATATATATATACACACACACACACACACATGCATCCACTGTGTGTGTTGACAGTATACATATATGTACATTTATGGGTACTCAATTCTCTTGTATATTTTCCAATTTACTGACTCTAATTATAAAACTTCCAACTTGTTCAAGTGGACAATTTGATTTGAAATAAAGAGAAGCAAAAAAATATAACAATCCTCACTTGCAGGTTATTAGCTCGTTTCTGTGTATCTCTCTGCGTATGGGTCTGACTGTGTAAGTGTATATGTGTGTGTACGTGAGTGTGAATGTATGTGTGTGTGTGTCTGTGCGTGTGCGTGTGTGTGTGAGGGAGGTTGTATGTGCATTATGGGTTTATATGTTATGTGTTAATTTGTATAGACACACCAATGTTAGTATTTATATATATATATATATATATATATATATACATATATATACATATATATATATATATATATGCGTGTGTATGTGTGTGTGTGTGTGTGTGTGTAGATATATGAATATATAGAGAGAGGGGGAGACAGACAGACAGACAGTCAGACAGATATAGATAGACAGATAGATAGATAGATAGATAGATAGATAATAGATAGATAGATAGATATCTTTAAAAATGTAAGAAGGAAGGAAGGAAGCAAGGAAGGAAAGGAAGGAAGGAAGGAAGGAAGGAAGGAAGGAAGGAAGGAAGGAAGGAAGGAAGGAAGGAACAAAGAGAGACATGAAAAACGAGAAAGACAAAGAATGAGAGGATGTGAAGGAAAAATTAGTGGAAGAAGAGAGAGAGAGAGAGAGAGAGAGAGAGAGAGAGAGAGAGAGAGAATGAGCTTCATATGTAATGATGGTTGTATTTTTAGTAATGTGTGTTTATGTAGGTGTATGTGTGTCTGCCATAAGCATAGTATGAGTGCGAATGCATAAATATATAAAGTTCAAACATCACGCACGTAGCTTGTTTATTATGTATTTATTATGTTCATTTCTATATGCAATTATATAGGTTTTATATGCATTTATATATATATATATATGTGTGTGTGTGTGTGTGTGTGTGTGTGTGTGTGTGTGTGTGTGTGTGTGTACACAACGACCTCGAACCCACAAGAGTAAACAAGAGAGACAGAGACAAGCAGAAACTAAATGCCCCTTGTATTTGAATACAATGCAAATATTCTTTAAAAAAACTTTTCATTTAATTTTTACAAAATTTAATTGTTTTCCACACTTACAGTTGAAAAAGTCTCAATGACTGAAACTTTTTTTCCATATGTGTACTAAGAAGCTTCCTTCCCACTACATGGTTTCGGGTGACGTGATGGGCAAGTTTATTTTACTATAGCCTCGGGTTGGCCAAAGCCTTGTGAAAGAAAGACTGTGTTTGTCCTCCGCCACAACTTAACAACCGGTGTTGGCCTATTTATGTCCTCGTATCTTAGCGGTTCTTCAAATGCACCGATAGAATAAGTACCAGTTTTAGTGAAAGAATAGCTAGTAGAGTGGATTTATTCTACAAAATTCCTTCAAGATGTTGTCGCAGCATGGCTGCAATGTAACGACTGAAAAAAGAGTAAAAGATAAAAGATATATCTGCCTTGTTAATATAAATATTTAATATAGATGTGTATGTGCTGTATCTAACGTGTACTCCGTCATTTACGACGGCGAACCTTCTACTTGATTCTATCGCCAAAACAGGCTGAATGTGCACTCAGCTGTGCCAAATGCTTAAATCTGAGTTTATTCCCCGTTCTAAGTTGACAGCATCGATCCATTTCTTTCTTTTTTTAATTAATGGTGTCTTGAGAGAGACATATTTAAAAAGTAGGCCTAAAATAGGACGGTCTCAGTGAGTCATGTGAGGCACAATAGTGGCCACGCTCGGCGCCTCAAGAAAAAGCTGGGTATTATTGGTTTGTTGTTAGATTCACCATATCGTGAATAACTGACTTTATACCTGGCAAAAACAGTAGAGAACTATTAAGTATCAAATATTGACAATCTATGAAGACAAAGGTGGAAAAATATAAGAAAATCACTCTACAGGTATTTCCTAAACTGTAAATAGTTTCCATCTGTAAGAAATGACTTCCTTCAATAAATGTTTAATTTAGTTTAATGTGTTTTTGCTTTATGCCATGCTGGCGATTTCAAGAAAGAATGAAATGGTGCTATACGTGTTTACCTATGACTAGAAATTTTAAGACATTTATAATGAGTAAAACAAATGAAAATAAAATGAAATGTGTATATTCTGAGCATCTTCTTCGTTCTGTGATTTAAAATTCCAATTGCTAATCCCGACAAGATTCTTCTGTAAATGGTTAATCTCCTTATGATAACTGACCCCACCAGAACGTATTAGGTGACTGTAGAAAAATGTTTCGTAAAATGGAGAAGGGAAGCAAACACTTATTTATCAAAAATAAGAGAGTGTAATATTCGAGATAGACCATTGCTTAGAACATAGGACAAACGCGTAGTAAATGAATGAAAAAGAAATTGCTACAACATTGAAATGTGTTAATGCTATTAAAAGATTCATGTGTCGTCTATGTGAATAACAGGAGAAGAAGACGTGCTGCAGTGTGTCCTCCGTTGCTGCTGCTGTGTATCTCATTCCTGTTACTTTGTACTCCATAGCTGCTGTTAAGTCCTTCATTTCTGCTGCTGCGTACTCCATTGCTGCAGTTGTACCTCCGTTGCTGCTGTTGTACCTCCGTTACTGCAGTTGTACCTCCGTTGCTGCAGTTGTACCTCCGTTGCTGCTGCTCTATTCTCCATTACTGCTGAGTACTCTGTTGTTGCTGCTGTACCCTCAGTTGCTGCTGCTGGGTCACACAGCAGCTACTCCTTAAGAAAAAGATCGGTGTTTAACAAGACGTCGTACAAGGGTACGGTTAACTTTACCATATTATATGACAGAGAATACGTGATTGTCATCGGCGCCGGTATCGGTTGTATGGTCAGTGGTTACCTGTTGTCTCCAGTATTTCGGTATTCATAGCAAAGCTGGGTTGAGATCACCGTAGAACTGCCCGAGTAGAGAGACATAGGTGCCGGCTATATCATTTATAATCTTGTCTGTGTTGATACCTTTCCTCTTTGCATGAGGGCCGTTGATATCGGTGGGGTCCAAATTCTTAGATAGAATTTGAGCCCAAATGCAAGTGTCCGAAGCAACTCCGGCAAGAATCCAATCAGACGCCCTAGTAAATACACCAATGCATTGTTATTGACAGGTACTTTATTTATCGACCCTGAAAAGCGCGTTGTGTCTTGGGTAGCATACTCCATTTCATAAATTCCAGTCTACTCAGGAGGAAAAGATGAATAATACCTGTAATTCAAAGGAACCAAGCCTTGTCACATTGTGTGTTACGCTGAATTTCCTTGGGAATTACGTTAAGGGTACGCATGTCTGTGGAGTTCTCAACCACCCACACGTTACTTTCAGGAGTCGACTGCCCAGTTGATTGCATGAACTAAATTCGTCGTCGTAACCGACGGAGTGAACATTATATACGTGTATTTCTATATATGTAACGTTTGAAGGGCCATATACATGTGCGCATGCGTGTTGTTACATGTGTGTATGTGCACATATGAGTATTGATGTGAGTGTATGTATGGTGTTGAGACATGTGTGCATATAAATTGTACGCATGCGTTAGTGCATGAGTCCTCTGCTTCCTTCTCCTCTCTGTTTCCGTTTTACAGTTTTTAACAAAAAAAAAATATTCGGATTTTGAAAGTCGTTTCTCTTGTGTGATTTTTTTTTTCTCTCTTTTGGTTTTCTAATTCTTCATAGTACTGTTATTCATAACGTTGATGATGATCATGACACTGGTGTGGGGGGGGGGGGGGGGGTAGTGGTGGCAGTTATGGTGCTGCTGACGTTGCTATCGAAGATGGAATCCATTATTAAAAAGAATTGCTCAATTATGCAAAGAATTGTAGATATTGTCGCTAATGCTATCATTGTTGATGTTGTTGCTATTACTGTTATTGTTCTTATATATACAATAGCGATATTATTGGTATTTCTTATTTATGTCGCTGTTGTCGGTGGTGGTGACCAAGATGGCAGTGGTGGTGGTGGTGGTGGTGGTGGTGGTGGTGGTGGTGGTGGTAGAGGAACGGGGAGTTTAATATCTCGCACAGGAAGACAATCTTAACTACCTTTTGTGGCCTGCCGCCTCGAGCGACTGGTCCTTCGACACGTCTATTGCTTACTCTCTCATATATATATATATATATATATATATATATATATAAGTGTATATGTGTATGCATGTGTGTATATATACACACATGATAATTTCAACACACGAACCTCGTCAGGTATATCTTAATTTCTTTATTTGTCTAAATGAGGTATTTATACTTTGAGAGTGCTCGACAGCGTAGACGCTCTTCCACTGCAAACACACGCAAACACACATACACACACTCACACAAACACAGACATACACACACAAACATGAAGATACTCATACATAGTTATCGTATTTATGTATGTATGTATACATATATATATATATATATATATATATATATATATATATATATATATATATATATATATATATATATATATTCTCCTATATGCTTCAGTCAAATAGCTGTGGCGATACTGGAGCACCGCCAGTGCGATCACCTTTTCAGTGGCCATTTATATGCGATTGGTGAAGGAGGAAGTTCTTCAGAGATGTCCTTTTTTTGAGTTTCATGCTGTAATGTAGGTTTATCTGGGACCTTGGTCAGCAGATGAAGTTATTTCTTGAAAGCGTCTATCCCATCCTCCATGAGGATCCCTGAGTTATTTTGGCAAGACATTAAAAAGCTGTGGGCCCTTGAATCTCAAGATACTGCACTACGTGGTCCTTATTCCATACGGGATACATAGGACCTTTGGAAGAGAGCAGTGAAGTCCAGTTCGGGGGTCAATATAGCTCTTAATGCCAATGTTTGGTGCCAACCTCTCCAGCCGTATACCATTGCGTGTATTCCAAACGTATATAACTGCAT
Organism: Octopus bimaculoides; assembly: GCF_046866305.1. Lineage (NCBI taxonomy): Eukaryota > Metazoa > Mollusca > Cephalopoda > Octopoda > Octopodidae > Octopus > Octopus bimaculoides. The sequence continues at coordinate 6,998,256 of NC_142933.1, forward strand.
ACTTCTCCTGTCTTCTCTCCAGGGAGTTCAGTCGTTGCTCTTTCAATCTTTCCCTGTAACTCAGCAGTTCTATTGATGCTATTTTCCTGGCTTCAAGTTCAGCTATCAATTTGACACTGTGGGGTGGCCACATTTGAGAACAGTAGTCCAGACAGTTGAATACAAATGTCCTTCGTAGAACCAGTATAGTTTCCTGGTCACTTGTTCGAAAAGTTCTCAGAATCGAGCCGGCCATTCGTTTGCACTTTGGCACCATCTTGGTGATGTGTGCGTGAAACAAAGCTTTGTTATTCATATCAATCACCAGATTACACGCTGTACTTCACTATGCCTATCGTTTTTGTCCAAAGTGTTGTGGCATGTGAGCAGTGGCTAACTGATAGCGGGAGGCTTGGAATTTACTCGCATTAGATTGCATCTTATTTTCTCCAGCACATTTACGTATGGCATTTAGGTCTTCCTGTAGATTAAGATCGGAAGGTTTCTGGGCTGCTTGTATTACATTTTGTGTCGTCGGCATAGCTAGTAAGTTTGGCTCGCTGCACAACTGATGGCATGGCCGAGAGATCCACCATGAACAGTTGCGGCACCAATACATTTCTTTGAGGCACTCCACTCCCTACAGTTCTATATTTAAAGATGGGAAATTATGTACATTATTTACATTTGACGGATATTTGTCCTCTTCTTGTTTCTTGTTACCACAACGTTTCAGCTGATATACCCTCTAGCTTTCAGCAGGTGTCTTGGGAAAATTTCCAGCCTGGGTTCTCATTCTTACGGTATTTTTCGATGTTGTTGTTATTATTATTATTATTATTATTATTATTATTATTATTATTATTATTATTCAGGTCATTGCTTGGACTCGAACTCAGAATCTTGATGAAGGCTGGAGGGCATATCAGCCGAAACGTTGTGTTAACAACAAACAAGATGAGGAAAAATATCCGTCAAATGTAAATAATGTAAATAATGTACTCCACTTTCTGTTATGGTCTCCTTGGAGAGGGACCCATTGCTGCCACTGCCTGGCTTCTGTATTTTAAGAAGGCATGTACCCGCTCTTCCAGTGTTCCTGCTATATCGAGTTTTCGTTGCTTGTGACATTTAATCCCCTAATCGCCCTTCTCAAAGACATTTACTGAGTCAAGATATATCTTATCCTCGTTTGAGCGATTCATTAGTTGTTTCAATACCCAGATATAAGGCTGCAAAAGCTGTGTAAGGCAGTTTCTTCCGGAGTGTAAACCATGTTGGGTGTCAGGGATTAAGCCATTATCTTCGAGGAACGCGATCAGTCTCCTCTTGCCACTGCATTCCATGACTTTGCTGACATCGGAGTTGAGAGAGAGACAGATCTACATTTTTTAGGATCCGCTCTGCCAACCCCTTTATGGGTAGGATATATTATGCCTTTCTTTAACTTTCTATGAAGTCCCCCAGTTGCAAAATTATCAAAATTATAAAAATTTCAAAATTAGTTTTTTGCATATAATATTCCTGTTAGATTATATTATAATAAAAGTAAAGTTAATTATGGAACGTTTATAAGTTTGGTATTTTTAATAATATTTTTCTATCTTAATATAATAAGTATTTTATATACATTCATTTGTTATTTATTGTTGGTTGATATATACATTCTTTTATTATTATTATTATTATTATTGTTGTTGTATTTTGACCTGAAGATTAGCTATATTTTTGAATAGAATTGATTTTCAATAGTATTAATCGATTTAAATATTTTTTTCTATTTGAAACTTCGGTTATGAAACACGTGTAGTCGTTGTATTATCATTATCTTATATTTACTTTGTATTATATTATACTTATTTATTGTGCTTTTACATATTAATTTTTCTATATGTGACAGTGGATTTTCATCGATGAGTTCATGAACTTTGGTTCTTTTCCCTAAAACAATATATATATATATATATATATATATATATATATATATATAGAGAGAGAGAGAGAGAGAGAGAGAGAGAGAGAGAGAGAGAGAGACAGACAGACAGACAGACAGACAGACAGACAAACAGACAGACTGACAGACAGACTGACAGACAGACTGACAGACAGACAGAGACAGAGACAGACAGACAGACAGATAGACAGAGACAGAGATAGACAGACAGACAGAGAAACAGACAGAGAAACAGACAGACTTAGTGAGAGAGAGAGGGGGAGAGAGAGAAAGAGAGAGAAAGAAAGATAGATAAGACAATTACAATGAATATCGAGATGAATACATCTGCGTTTTTTTTTTCTATTTCTACATTCAATCATACACAATATTTGATTTAAATGTATCCAACGCACGTTTCTGCTGCATAAACAACTTGTAACTACATCTGCATCCAGGTACTGTATTCTGTTTAGTAGCCTATGCAACTTTATTGAAGCGCCATCTACTGTCGTGGTTTTCGCTTGTGCTGTTCAAGCTAGCGTCATAGTCATACAATCGTAAGTATGGATCTTAGTCTCCTTGTAACCCGGCGCAAACCAACAGGATATGTTAATGTTATCGTTCCTTGTGAACAACTTTTCGTCTCTTACAATGTTGTAACTTTCTTTGCAATAAGGATCCTTATATTCTTGTAATATATTTTTTGTAAACCGTTAAGAATTATGTGTCTTGGTTGTAGATTTACAAAACTCTAGATACAGACGACTGAGACATAGTCTGGTTTTCTGATACCCCGTACACTCGTCCTTCCATGTTTCTCACTCTTTACGACAATACAGTGACAATTTTCAAGACCTTTAAGTTTGAAGATAAGAAATATTGTGTGATATGTTATCTCAAATGTATTTTATCTTGAACATGTACAGAGGCAAGAATTACTTTTGCATTTAAGTTTCTTTACAGAATTGCTCTAGAATTGGCTGTTAATCTTATTGGTGACAAGACCTCCGGACAACTGCATAAAATCTGCTTAATCTAAAAGAGGTTGTTTAAATCTCTAGGTTGTGATAGTTGCTCCTAATGTAGACACTATTATACCTTCAAGGATCCTATCTCTCTCTCTCATTCATACACACACTACCGTGCGTGCACGCATACACACACGCACACACACACACATGCCTATTCATTTAAGCAATGTGGTTTCAAAACTTATTTCGTTTCTATTATTGACAAGACTTCCCTGTTTTCTTCTTGCTCAGAATTGTAGCAGCCGTAACGATCTTTGTGATAAGACGACCTCAGGAAAAACGACACATAATCTGCTTCGTTTTAGAAAACGTTGCTTAAAATCCTAACCTACTGATTAATACAAAGATGCTCTAAAACTTATTTTCGTTTATTGTCATTGAAAAGAGCCGGCAAATATATGAAAGTCGACTTCTCTTAAGAATGTATGTATGTGTGTGTGTGTGTATGAATTATGTGCGTGTGTAAATGGCAAACATGCATTGTTGTACTCGTAATACATATAGAAATATAGAAATATGATATATTCCTAATTTTATTTTCTCCTAAAAAAAAAGCATGATAACAGCTTAAAAATAAAAAACGACAAATATCAAACGTTTTGTTCATACTTTTCTTTCTCTCTCGATTGTAATATATAAAGAAATATTCTACTTTGTAAGGAACAAGTCTGCTCTCTCCTAACTAGATTAGTTTTCTCGTGGTTGATTCATCCCATATTTGAATAGTAACCCATATTTGGCGATATTCTATAATTATAACTAATAAATCTTCTATATTCACTCTATAATTTAGCCATCTGAAACTATATCGAGCGACATCATATACAGATTCGTCTTAGCATATTTCCCTTTAGGTAACCCATCGCTCTTTATTCTCTCCAGACACTCTCAATCTAGTTTTTGTACAATCTTATCTCATCATTTACTTTCACTTTCGTTTTCAACAATCTTCTGGCTGCTATTATTCACCTTCCTTTACCCATCGCCATTTTCCATAAAAGTATTCTCTTTCTCGGTTTAGACATACCTCTCTCTCCCTTTTTCTCTTTCTCTCTAATTTCTCGCTCTATTTATTTCTTTTATTTTGACATAGCACAATATCATCAAAATACACGCATAAATATATATGTGTGTATATAAGACCGTCAAAGTTTGTGTATGTGTTTGTGTTTGTATTCATCTACAAATATATATATATGTATATATATTATTTGTGTATATATTTACACATACATGCACATAGTTTTACACACACATATATATATATATATATATATATATATATATATATACTTATAAATATGCATACATATGTACACACACACACACATATATATATATATATACATATGCATATGTATACGAATTCACGAATACATAGAAATGTACATGCGTGCATACATATATACACAGTTACTTACATATGTACGTTTATATATACGCATTTTGATATACAACTATTTATCCTTTATTATCTGCAGTCTCAAAGCCTCTTCCTTGCTTCTACCCGACCACCATCACATTGCCAGCACAGTCAACGACACAACCCCTCTTACCACCGCCACCAACATCACCACCAGAGACATCGCCACCTCAACCACTGCTGCCACCACCGCCATCACAATCACTAGCACGAACCCCATCTGTAACTATCGAGACATGGCAGTAATTATATTATTCCACTTTGCTAAGCAACTTCGCTCAACAGAAATAGTAATTGTCAATAACGACGATGCAAGATTCAAACACAGAGCGTTTGCTTTTTAAGGCAAAAACCTTAGCTTTGCAAAATATCACTGTAACTTTATTTCTAACATCTACGCACAAAAGACCATTGATTGGTTAAGCAGATAGACACGCGCACGTGTGTCTATGTGTGTATATATATACATATATATATATATATATATATATATATATATATATATATATATATATATATATATATATATATATATATATATATATATATATATATATATATATATATATGCATATATATGGGTGTGTTAGTATATACAACAATATATATCCATACATATAAATATATATATATATACATGTATATACACATATATGTATATGTGTATATATTTATATATATATATATATATATATATATATATTATATATATATATATATATATATATATATATATATATACATATATATACACATATATGTATATGTGTATATATATATATATATATATATATATATATATATATATATATATATATATATATATATATATATATATATATAATGATTTATTCTAGGCACAGATGCGGTCGCACATACAAACATACGTGTATGTGTGTAATAGTTAGTACACAAATAACACACAAGCGCGCACACGGGCTCAGATATATGAAGAGAAAGATATTGGTAATAGAAGCAAACATGCATACGGATTAGCTCTGCATACAACTACGTGCACAAAGATAAATACACATATGTAACACATACACGCATACACGTTAAAGCACCACATATCCATACGGATACTTGCATTCATTGAAATTCATCGCCACAATCATGAGGACAATATCTGCTGGAAACCAGTAAACAGAAAAATGCGTGCGCACGCAAGTGTTTGTGCGCGTAGATGTCTACACACACACACTTTCGCCCGAATACATTTATCTGCTTATTGGTTTCCAAAAAATACTGTTCTGATGATTGTGCTGATGAATTTCAGTGAATGCAAGTATTTGTGCGAGTGTATGTGTGTATGCATATGTGTGTGTGTACACGTAATAAACCGTCAAAGGCACGGTGAACCGCGTGACTAAAACGATGGCTTGCATATCTATTCTTCATACGTTTCGGAAAATTTGAACGTGAATAGGCTAATCGCTGTTGTGCTTCGTCTCAGAATAACAGCTCCATTGCAACGAATGTGACCATAACACACTCGATTCAGTAGTGCAGCGATTCTGGGACAGTCGTCCTGCTGATTTCCAAATGTTGCACTTTCGGGACGAACTCGAAGCTACCTGGTTGCATATAAAAATACTCGACCAAACAACAATGCCTGCGCCTATGTTGGTTTTACCTATAATATTTTATCACATGCTTTTTACTCGATATTCGCTCCCGACAATCACTCTGTCTCCGTCACCTCTCAAGAAAATAAAAACGAACATGAATTTGAAAATATTTGCAATGTCCAATATACTATGTAGTTTAATTTAAGTATGATAAACAGAGCAAGTTTCCCAAAACACTTGAAATCGAGAAATAAATGCAGAACAAATTCAGCAGCGCTATTTAACACATCGAAACTACAGAACGAAGCAAAATCTGGCCATAAACATCGAAGTCAAACAACACAAACAAACGAGTTATAGACGAACGAGCCCAGGCCTTTTTTTTTTAAACTTAGAACGTCAAACTCTGATGCCTCTCCTTAATTTCTCTGTTGTCAACCTTTCTCTCAAAGAGGGCTCTTCAGTCCAAAACTTTGGATTTTCCACTCCCCACAGCGTTATCCGATACTTTTTTTTTTTATCTATTTAATAAATAGCTTCATAAAAGGCTCTTTTGCTGCACACTAAGCCCGTTAAATATTGATATTAAATGGACTTGCTAACTACGGCGACAAGCAAACCCGAGATTCAGTCACAAAGGAATAGCCTAAAATTATAAGATATACTAAAACAATTTAGTGACGTTATCCAAGCAAGAAAATATAAAAAATATAAATAACAAAGTAAATACTACAGTACAACTCAGTAAAACAGAATACTGCAGAAATATAGAGTACAGCACAACAGTATAGTGGTAACACAATAGTGATGAAATGAGAGCAAATAATGTAGTGACTGGCGAGTAATATAATAGGACGATCAGAGTCGACTTAGATAAACGAAAAGGCAGTGGCTTGGCAGTCTTTAGAGCGTTGGATAGAATGTCTTACGGCATTCGTTTCGATTCTCCGCGTTTTGAGTTCAAACTACGCTGAAGTCTGCTTTGTATTTAATCATTCCGATAAAGATAAACAGGGTCGATAAATAAAGAGCCGGTACTAAGATCATTTCTTCTTCTTATAAAGAGGAGGAGGAGGAGAAGAAGAAGAAGAAGAAGAAGAAGAAGAAGAAGAAGAATCTGGCTACGTTCAGAACTGGAGAGAGATGGGTTCTGCAAGGTCTGAATAGAAAATGCACCTTGTTTATCACAATGGCGTGCCTATCATTTTGTCAGAAGTAAAAAGCCCCGCCTCAATGCAACGATTTAGAAAATATGATTTACGAATGTCAGCAGAAACTGAAAGAGTTAAGTCTACAGAAATGTAAAACAGACTACAAACCAGCAAAGTATGATGCAACAGAAGTGCAACTATAATGGTTGGTTGAATTGAAGGTGCGTGGCCAAGCGGGTAGGGTCGCAAGATCGTAGTTTCGATTCCCAGACTGTGTGATGTGTTGTGTTCGTCAGCAAAGCACTTCACGTGTAAATGAGTGACCCTTTAATGGGAATATTGTGATTTCAGTCACTTCTACGCCAAAGAAACCTGGCCTTAGAATCACAGGAGTAAAGACAATAATATTGAGAGGACTTACTTAATACACAAGGAAGATGTTTCGTTGCCTGATGCTCAACGCGCAGCAGCAGCAGGTGGAACTATGACCAAAAATACTAAGAATTAATTCACGGCATTTCTGGCATCATACTGCAGCTTCAACTTACTACACAGCTCCCAACATATATTTACACTTGCTCCAAGGAAATAAACCTTGAAAACATCCTCTCTAACATAATTATGCAAATCTTGTCTTCTTCAACAGCATTAAGACATACTCGCTCATCCCAATACTTATCAAGCAACAATTTCACACATTCTAAACATGAACGACAATCTTCAAGGTCACCACATATTCATAACTGAGGATCTGTTTTAAATAAACATTGTCAACTGACTTTCTTCTTTAGAGTCACATAATGCCTCAAACTTCATTAAACTACATCGTGAAAAGGAGAGTCATTTGGTTAACATTTTTCAACGTGAAAGGTATTCACTAATGGGGCATCAGAAAACCTATTGACTTAGAGGAAGGGCAAAAATGTGACTTACAACGTTTGCACCTTTACTAAAGATTTTCATTTCGCACGTGAAGTAAAACATCTACTTCTGGCACCTGAAACCAAGATGAGCATAATTGTACTTTAATTCTAACCATGATATCATTGTTTGGGATATCATTAATTTGATCAAGAGGGCGAGCTGGCAGAATCGTTAGCGACATTTTGTCCGTCTTTATGTTCTGAGTTCGAATTCCACCGAAGTTGACTTTGTTTTTCATTCTTTTCGGGATCGATAAAGTATGTACGACTGGAGGGGCGGGTGTCTATGTAATCGACTTATCCACTCCACTGAAATTGCTGACCTTCAGCCAAAATTTGAAACCAATTTCATTACTCATCAGGTTTGACACTTAGAGATTATTGTCTCCAGGTTTAATATTGTTGTCAAACAGTTACTGATGTTAGAAGCTGAACTGGTTAAATCTAATCTCTGTATTCAGAAAGGTAGTTTTGAAAATATATCGTCTGAAATTACACAGAGTCAAGCATATTCAGGAGACGATTAGAGTCACATGACCAACTTAAGTAGAATTACAGAATCAACTTAGATAGGGAAGAATTATATCCAATAGTCACGGAGGAAGGGTTACAGTTTCGGGTCAGACTCATATAGAAGAAGAATACACTTACGAAGTCAACTAACACAGAGCAAGAAACCTTGGCGAGACATTTACGTGGTTATTTAAGCTACTAGAAATAGTAAACAAATCTCCCTCAAATTTCCGCCGTTTTAATCAAGGAATGATAAGTTATACATTGTAGCGCTAAACACATCATACCTGAAAAAACGGATGAGGACCAGCAATTGGAACGCACTATAAGGGTTTAAGTGAGGTTCAACAACAAAACAATTTCCTATAGGGAAGACACTCACAAGAGGAAATTATACGGAGATGCAGTTGTCTGAACCAACCTTGAGTATTACTAAATGAAAAAGAGGATAAATTTGAAGACTTATATGATTTGTACTCAGAACACAGATGATTGTATATAGAGAAACGTATTTAGTACGGCGCTTTACAACCTCAGCTATCACTACTGTCCTACTTCTTTCATTAATATTGGCGAGTGAACTGTAAAGATAACAGAAATATTTTCACAGAAGAAAAATTTGAATGTCGCCTTACGAGCGCTTCAATCCTATCTCTCACTCGTTCACACGTATACACACGCACACGTATACACGCACACAAACACACACATATTCCAACATAGATATGTCATAATATCAAATATAATATATATCATTACATCAGATATATATATATAATATCATAGCTTTATACATGCCTGTATATAACTGTATTCATACTCATATACATGTCACGTATACATACATATGTACGTATACGCATACATATAATTGCGTATATATTTATAAGTATATATATATATATATATATATATATATATATATATATATATATATATATATATATATGCATACATGCATGTATGTGTATATATATATATATATATATATATATATATATACACATACATGTGTACATATGTATATGTATATATATATATATATGAATGTATGCATCTATGTGTATATGGAAAATGAACAAGAATAGAATGTGTGTATATAGATAGATAGATAGATAGATAGATAGATAGATAGATAGATAGATAGATAGATAGATAGATAGATAGATATGTGTATTTGTGTGTACTTGTGTGTGGGTGTCCATGTATGTGTATATGTAAATATTTCATGTATTCAAGCTACAGCCAAAACGGGAAAATACTGAGATGATAATATATACATTTTGTTGATCTTTAATATTTTCGTTGTTCCAAATACAAAGAATTGAAGAAAACAATAGACGACAATAGAATAGGAGAACCAATGAGAGAACGTCAGAGAAAAAGTAGGAGTCGAAGAAAGAGGTGTATTATCATTATAAGATATCAGAATAATAATAATTCCAAGAATTCTTTATAGATATGTATATGAGGTGGTATCTATTCATGTTTATGTCATGAAGTGCTAGACGCAGATATCTACCAACCTATTGGCATATAGCCGCATTAGCATAGACACAGAGACAGACACAAACACAGACACACACACACACACAGACTCACACACAGACACACACACACACACACACACATATACATATATATATAGTATGTGTACACATTTGAATATAACTCTTATTAGCATAGATACGAAGGTGAATTTACGAGTCTATGTGTGTTTGTGCGCATATATATATGTGTGTGTGTTAATATGTTTACATATATATATATATATATATATATATATATATATATATATATATATATATATGAATATGTATGTAGGTATCTATATATGAGAAAATATAAATAACAGTCTAGAGAAGAAGAAAGAAATTATAAGGATGGTGTAACTATAGAGTTTACTTTGTTTCTCATTGTGAACTTAAATCGAATTCATATGCATAAAAAGAAGCAAGACATTCTACAACAACATTTGCATATTAGACTAATACATACCATATTTGATCTGCATATTTCTGATGCTGCTGGTGGTATTTAACCACCGGTAAACTCTGGTAAACCTAACATATGATCAGATTAGTTCCACTCATGACCACCTTGTCTTTTTGTGTATCAGTGTCCATTGTATGTACATTATTATCGACCGTAGGGTAAGGTTTGCGGGGTCTTTGGATGCCAACTTTTGCAAGTCGAAAGACCATTTAGAAACTCTTTCGTTTTTATATAGTGTTGTAATTTTAGGTGCTATAAAGTCATTTTTAGCACGTTGCTGTTTAGTCTCAGTGAAGCTGTATAATAGACCACCTTCACCTTCGTAAGCCACACCAATGATCAAAAGCATTGCAATTATCCCTTCGTTTTTAAGAATGATAAAGCTGGGATTGCAATACCCAGTATTCTAGTTTGCTAGTTGTTGTAGATTGGACGATCCCATCCAAGTTCCTTTCTTGGTTCTTATGTGTGTCGTGTTGTCTTTGAATGTCCATGTTACTAATAATTTCAAAGATTACTCAAGGAACAAAAGATAATTCAAGACATTTACACCGGAATTCGTTGACTTGTGTACTTGACTCACTAGAATTGTGAATTGCTGCTTCGAACGCAACAAGAGTAGTCTCTTATTCGGTTCGTGTCATGAGCTTCAGTGAAACAAATGTTTATGAAATCTCAATATATATTTCGCTATATTTTTTATCTTAGAATCAAATTTGACGAAAGAGAAATTCCTTATAGACAAACCCAACTAATATAAGTTGATTGCAATATATAGTGTGTGCAAACTAGAATACTGAAATATTTTGTCGTTTAGTAGGAGATAATTCTAATAATTCAAGAAATTATGATGTGTACTGATCGACGTGCTTGTATTTGTTTCTCTCTCTCTCTCTCTCTCTCTCTCTCTCGCTCTCTCTCTCTCTCTCTCTCTCTATCTCTCTCTCTCTCTCTCTCTCTCTCTATCTCTCTCTCTCTCTCTCTCTCTCTCTCTCTCTCTCTCTCTCTGTATATATATATATATATATATATATGTATATATATATATATGTATTGTATGGCAGTTGTCTACTCTTTATGCAGAGTTTGACCACCTGTTTTTAAACCAATCAATGTTTTGAAAAGACACCCACATAGATTGCACATCCGATTTGGACCACCAAGAACTGCAGACAAGTTCTGATTTTTGTGGATCTTAAAATGTCTTTTGAGGCCTCCGTTAGATTTGCAAACCTTCTGGAAGACATTGCCTTAACAGGGATTCAGGAGAGTGAACAGAATGCTAGAATTGCAATTGTGGGGACACTAATGCACCAGATCCATCATATCCTCCTCAAAAAAAGAGAAGTTAATTATACAGCCAAACACGCTATTTTAGTTAGTTCTTCCAGCTTGTTCTCATTTATTAATTATAAATGCTGAGTAATGACCGAAAGAGTAGAATCGTGAATGCAAGCAGCTGAAATGGGATTCCTCCGGAAGATCTCTCAAGTAACTTTACTCGACAGAGGGCATAACTCGGGGATCAGAGAGTCTCTCTCACATTAGAGCCGTTACTTCTTTACACTGAGAAGTCACAGTTCCGGTACAATAGACACGTGGTGAGAATGTCGCAGGAAAGACTCATAAGACAGATTCCTCAAATCAAGCTATATATATATATATATACTCAGAGCATAGCTGTAGTCCTGTGTCTAAAAGAAGTAAAAGGTAATATGTGTTTGTGTGTGCGCGTGCATGTGTATGTAAATGAATTTATAAATACATGTGTATATGGCATAAATCTGTGTTTACTTGTGTATGCGTACGTGTTTGAATATATATGTGGGTGTGTGTTTATTATTAGATGCTCTACAGACAGTTAGGATAAAAATAGATACAATATAAATTTTGTGAATATAAATATCTTACGGATATATATTTTTACATGTTGTTGTGAAGTGTTGACACCGCGGTTATAGCACAGATTTTTTTTGTGTGTGGACAGAAAATGAGGTTGTAATCCCTGGTGAAGATCGACTATGAATTGAAACTAATAAAATCGATTACTTTTGTCTACCTACAGAGAGAAAATTTTGATGTTTAACTATAGTGAAACCAAAGTTGTGTCATTATTAAAATCACACACCTCTAACTTTGTTTTGGATCAATATTTATAGAATTTAGGTGTGGAAATCGATGGAAATCTACGTGAGAAAAATTTCACTAGCCAAACTGGCCAAGCCAGTGGTGGCATGTCCAGACACTTACAGCTTCATTTCCATAGCAAAAATTCTTGCCGATTCCATTGCTAAAGAGACCCAATTGAATTCACATGGCACGTAGTTTCTAATATGAGTCTGATCAAACTCATTTTAAAAGGATGTAATCTGTACGAATTTAGCCAGTATAGTGTAAAGTAATCTACAAAGAAAGAAGAAAACATGAGAAAAGTAAACATTAATGTTTATTTTTCGTAATTATTGTATTTTATTTTATCGTAATTATTGTAATTACTGGGGATTTTTTTTCAAAATTAAATTTAGGGCTTATAACACATGCGTACTGCCATCGTTACTATATGGATGTGGGGTGTAAGTTGTTTATTGTCGGCATTTAAGGCATTTGGAGCGATATCATCGATATTGTCTTTGGAGAATTCTTGGGATAAGTTGGAAAATAGCAATCAGTGATGTGAGAATATTCGAAAGAAATGGTAGTAGAAGTGAAGAATCAATGATTCTGCAGAGTCGTTTGAGGTGGGTGGACATCCGGTAAGAATGAATGGTGAAAGATTTCCCAACCAACTTTTTTGTGGTTAGCTGGAAGATGGTAGGAGACCAGCACATAAACCCAAAATGAGGTTCAAGGAGTACCTCAGGCAGGAGTTTCAGTTGTTGGTTGGGAGAGGCGAGCACAAGACAGAGATGGATGGAGAAGGAGAGTGCAGACTGGTTATTCCCGGTTTGAAAGTGAGAGAATGAAGTACGAGAAGATTAGGAGAAAGCTTAGAAGGAATGAACCTGTGGAAAATGTGGGAGTGTTACATTTTGTGTTTGTGGATTATAGGAGGAGGAGATCGAGTGGTACGGGCATGGTCAGCCATCAGAGAACTCACAGAAAAATACCCATTGTAAATTTTGATGTGGCTATTGTTCACAACAGAACATGTGAAACCTGTGGAAAGGTGTGCTTCCCAGCTGGAGAATTGAAAAGGCATGCCAAAAGAGCTCTTACTATGGCACCTGTTGCTTCTGCCAATCAGAACAGCTCTGCATTATACAATAGAAAGTGCAAATCTTGCGCCGGGATCATGAATTATACAAGAGCCTCACATTGCATTATCAATGACTCATTTCAGTGTTTCTTTCTAGCAAGGGCTTTGCTCGTATACGAGAAAGCAGCTACGATATATATATATATATATATATATATATATATATATATATATATATATATATATATATACATATATATATAATATATATATAAATGTATTTATGTATGTATGTATTCTAGAACGTAAATAGAGAAACAGAAGGCTGTAAACAAGATAATTGAATGCGTTCATGTGTAAATATACAGATTAAACAAAATTGTGTTCGTGTGTGATGGTGTTTTTCTTTACGTATCTCTGTGTGTGTGTATGTGTGTGTGAGAGTGTGTGTGTGTGTGTGCGTGCGTGTGTGTGTGTGTGTGTGTTGTATGATTTATAACACGGTAATTATGTCAAGTAAAGATGGCGAATGACACAATGTCTCTTTGGTTGTTATTAATTGAAGGGATATTAGTTATGGTGGGAAGGGTAGAGGGGAGGAAGGATGAGAGGAAAGTGGGAGGGAGAAGGGCAGAAAAGCACGGGGTGGATGAAGAAGTAAAACAAGATCGTAAAGAGTCATAACAGAGCAGGAACGATGAGAGAGAGTGAGAGAGAATGACAAAGAGAGACAGAGAGAATGACAAAGAGAGACAGAGAGAAAAAGAGAGTGAGGGAGACGTAGAGGATATGAACAAATGGAAGGGAAAAAGGTAGAAGAGAAAAGGAACAAATAATAATCGGATGTAATTTCTTTCCTTTATTGAATAGAAGAACCTGAACATGAAATAGAAACGTGTTTTACGAAAAGTGTATAAAAACATGAAGATAAATATATTCACACACACTCAAACTCTCACTCGCTCGTGTATGGAAATGTGTGTTTGTGTGTGTGTGTGTGTGTGTGTGTGTGTGTGTGTGTGTGTAACATTGTGTATATAGATGGATCTCTTCTGTTTTTAGTTATTTATAGTCTTCCTCTGAGAAAGGAGCTGATTTCTAACAACGATACAATGTTCCACCATTGGAATAAAGATAACGAAAACAGTTACACATTTTAAACTTGAGAAATGTCTTGAATATATTTACTGTTCCACTCACAGATTGTATTTGTAATATACGAGTTAGCTGGTAAATTTAATTTTTTTTTTTGGAAATCCAAGCTTATTCTGACTGTCGGTTAGGCATTTACTCACAAAATCCAGTGAACCAATTATTATTGGAATAAATATAAATTTGTAATCCGAATATAGAAGCGGCAGGTTTCGAAGCAGTTGTCCATAATTATCTTCTTTCTCTTTGGTTTTCAAAGAGATATTCACATCATCAACACAGCTGATCCCTATAACGGTCGATATATTTTCTTATCTGTCCCAAACAATAATATCCGGCCTGTTACTTATATACTTGACAGATGTTTTGATGGGAATGCTCCACCTGTGTTTCTTGTGTTGATATTTGTGTTTGTATTTAATAACAGGAAGATTCCCTGTATTTATGCCTGGACAGTCTTTTTCCAGATGGTAATTGTACATTGTTGTTTTTTCGCGAGAACGTCTTTGGTAGCTCTGCATTTTCTTCTACAACCTTTTTTGTTCCTTTCTTAAGATGTCATTATCATCACGAAATTTGTATATTTTTGCAGCAATCCTCCTGGTAGTAACTCCCACATTAATGAAAGGCAAGAAATTCACTTGTAATTATCAAAGGCATTTCCTTTCGATACACCCTTGAAGCACAACACGTCTGTCCTTTGATCAACCAGCCTGGAATTTCTGCTCCATCGATCAATGCATTAAATTTCCCTGCAATTAATTTATGGCACCTACTGAATGTTTATATCCAAAATCCACGCGCACCATCAGGTCCTACTGCTTTCCAATTGCTCATATTTTGCTCATATTTCTGATACTGTCGTCCGTAAAAGCGACAGCTTCTTGCTGGGGATAAGAAGCTGTCTTCTTCAAGCTGTAGAACCATTCAGGTCCAGTAATATTCTGTTCTTGCTTCGCACGGTACATCACCATTAATTTCTTGATAAAATTCTTTTTGGTCGATTCTAAAGAATAAGTTTTGCCGGTATTGTTTGATCCGTTGCTCAAACCTAACTAGTTTTGTTATCTTGGCAAGTATGTGCTGCTTCAACACTTCAAAGACATAATTCAGTCCTTATGCTTCAATGCCATCGTTCTTCAATTCTTCAAATTAAGATCATTCTTCGATTATCCTTTCTTTTTGCTGTCGAGGATTGACTCTACACTGTTCAGAGAGATTATCTCTTCTGATATTCTTTTTTTCCACGAAAGTTGTTTATTTCCTTTTCTTTCCGTCAACGTTCTGTTTTCATTGGTCTTTAGTCCCATCTTTTCTACAACAATCCTACCTGCAGTTTTGATGAGTTTATGTTTGTGAAATGTTCTTTGTTTCAAAAGTGTTTTCATACATTGTTGACTTAACATGTCTTTTTTTTTTTATTCAATCTCTATTGGTCAGCCATCTTGAAGTCGCACAAATAACGTCTCTTCTGTATTTTATAGATCCCAAGCCTTGTTCATTATCATCTGATCAACGTTTAATTGCCTTCTGCTCTCTATTTTTTTCACAACTCACACCAGGATATTCTTGTGTGCAAGTGTCCATTTCTTCGACATTTGCTAAGCGTCAAAGTGCATTCGTAGATCAAGTTTGCTGACATGGAGCTGATAGCAACATGGGAGCTTTTTGGAAAATATTCCACGACTGATAACCCGGCATTTACACTCAGTGATGCGGCACAGCTCATCTCGGGATAGCATCAAAAGTAAACCGTCACATGTAGATCATACTCACGCATAATATGAAGGGATATTTAAGAGATGAGGGAATTTTCTTGTCAAAATCTCTATAAAGCATAAATGGTCTGCAAATCAGAACTGGAACTCTTAGTTCAAGTAGACATCCGTTATCCAGCAGACCTCAAAGTAATGTTAATGATCTAATGAGAAATCTGTAGATATCACATCCTACTGTAGATATCACATCCTAAATTCATATTTATACCTGCAATGACTGGGGATATTAGTAATGTAACTACCTTAGGATTGATCTTGGGAAGCTGGTTCTCACAAAATCAATAAAATAAAGCTAATTAGAAACTAAAAATACAATCCTTTAATAAAACTATGAGAATCTGTGAATGATTCCAGAAGCTTAGTCTGTACTATCTGCATTGTAAACACATTGGTTTCAAATTTCGGCACAAGGCCAGCATTTTCGAGGTTGTGGGTGGGGGCTAATTTGATTACATCGACCCCAGCGCCCAGCTGCTACTTATTTTATCGACTCTGAAAGTATGGATGGAAAAGCTGATCTGAAAGCATTTGTGTTTGGAAAGTAGAGACGGACGAAATGCCGCTAAGCATTTTGACCGACGGCCTAACCATTCTATAATTTCACCACCATCCGTTGAACTAAATATCAGTAATATGTTTGTAGAATGTGCATTATAGATACGTATTGGAATTTAGGAATATAGATGTGTGTGTATAAAAATGCATGTGTATGTGCCTGCAGGTAAGTATATATATATGTATGTTTGTATATGGTATATACTTATATACATACATACATAGACACACACCCAGTGCATATATATATATATACATATACATATATATATATATAATTTATATATATATATATGTATATATATATATATATATATATATATATATATATATTATTTATATATATATATATATATATATATATATATATTTATATGTATATATATATATATATATATATATATATATATATATATATATATATATATATATATATAATATATATATATATACACATATATATATATTTACTCAACAGCTTCGCGTTATTCATACAAGAATGTTGGAAATACTTTTCACAGGGTGATATTTCGCCTCTCAATTATAGCTGACATGGATAACAATCACATTAGTCCCCATACCAAAAGTTCTGCCAAAATATTTTG
>NC_142933.1:7021063-7023563 GCF_046866305.1 Octopus bimaculoides
ATTTGCAATATTTTGACAATAATCGGTTGATGGAAAATAGTCAATGCAATAACTATCAACTAAAGACTTTTATTTATTTATTTATTAGCAAACGATGATGTTTTTCTTTCTGTTATTTTATTTTTATTTATTTATTATTATTCTTATTTTGCATAACTAGAAAAAAAATTTTCTCAAAAAAATTAAGTATTTTAATGTGTGTATATCTTTTTTGCTATTTCATAGTTTAATTTTTCTTTAGTTTTAGTTTTCTTCTAAATTGCTTTTCTATTTTTTTTTTATTTTGGAAGGGTGGAAGTTGTACTAAAACTATTTGAAATATTTTAATGTCAATATGCCCCTCCTGTAAGGCCGATAATTTAAAATTTTTCCTCTCAATTTATATCTTTATAGATAGATAGACAGATAGACAGAGAGAGACAGACAGACAGATTGATAGATAGAGAGATCGACCGGCAGATAGGTGTAGAGGCAGGCGGGCGGGTAGGCTCTTTGTCACTCGCTCTCAATTTCTGGCTCCTTCTTCCTTATTTCTTCCCACATCTTCTATTTATATGTATCTGTTGCAAATTTATATATCTATCTGGTTATATACCTAACTATCTATTTACCGATATGTGCGCGTCGGTGTGGGCGTATGTATAGACAGGTAGATAGATAGAGTGGGAGAGTGAGAGATAAAGATAGATAGATAGATAGCTAGATAGATAGATAATCCTTCCCTTTTCAATAATCCTTTCCTCATTCTAACATCTTCCCCAAACTGTTCTATTTATCGATGATCGTAAAAATATATCTCTCTCTATTGATCTCTCTTCTCTTTTCAATGGAAAACTATTCTTGGTTACATCCTCATCATTTATATCATAAATCATACGAAGGGTTCTGTGAGAAAGGGAGTTAAGTACAATAGAATATGTAGTTTGTTTGTAAAGGGACACGTTGAAAGCTGGAGTTATATATATATGTACCTTGTTTATCATTTTGTCCATGTTCTTTTGCAACGTCATGTACCCAGATATGTATCTATATGTACATGTAGATGAAGGTACATATATATGCATATACTCATATATTGTTTATATATATGTTGTTGTTGGCACTCCGTCGCTTACGACGTCGAGGGTTCCAGTTGATCCGATCAACGGAACAGCCTGCTCATGAAATTAACGTGCAAGTGGCTGAGCACTCCACAGACGTGTACCCTTAACGTAGTTCTCTGGGATATTCAGCGTGACACAGTGTGACAAGGCTGACCCTTTGAATTACAGGCACAACAGAAACAGGAAGAGTGAGAGAAAGTTGTGGTGACAGAGTACAGCAGGGTTCGCCACCATCCCCTGCCGGAGCCTCGTGGAGCTTTAGGTGTTTTCGCTCAATAAACACTCACAACGCCCGGTCTGGGAATCGAAACCGCGATCCTATGACCGCGAGTCCGCTGCCCTAACCACTGGGCCATTGCGCCTTCCGTTTATATATATATATATATATATATATATATATATATATATATATATGCGAATACATATACGTAGATGGAGAAATACTTATTTTTCTTATGTATACACATATATTTATATACATTAATATTTATGTATTTATAAATGTGCTTGTGTATGTATGTATGTATATACATATATATATATATACATCTATTTGGATAACAGGAAGAGAAAAGTAGATATTCTTTTGAGTCTGTTGTTTTAAAGTAGATGTCGGTTTTAATGTAAGTATCTCTTTTTATGACTAAGATGTCCAAAAAGGGTAGCTGTTTGTGAGTGAATTCCATTCTAAATATACGCTGTGGTTAATAAATATTGTTAAGTTTTTAAAATCCAAAGTTGATCAAGGTTACATGACCACAGAATGAAACAATCGGCCAGGCACCTTTCCATGTGGCGAGTAGGTATTCTTGGAAGCTGTCAACAAATTTCAGTTTGGCATGTTCGTCTATTTGTTTGGCGTGTTCGTACATATATATAAAAATATCTTCACACACTAAAGAGAAAATTTATTCAATAAAAATCGCCATTGGCTTTAACCTCGGCCTCCAGACAACTTCAGAATCTCCTGCTACTCGTCTGGAGGTCTCCTTCTTTAAGTTGGTGAATGCTGCCATAATCCCTGCCTTCAGTTCATCTTTGATGTTACAAGGATTTTCCTTGGTCTCTCGCTTAACTGCACGCACGTATAATAATGAAGGAGATTGCAGTCTGGGGAGTTGGGATGCCAGATGACTGTGTTCTCTTGCCAGTGTGACAAGCGGCAGAGTCCTGTTGCCGGATATAGGGTCTTCCAGCAGCCATTCTCTTAACCCAGGGACTCCAGGCACTTGATGCTGGCCTCCATGTTGAGTCTGAGATTGTGTGTGAAGATGAATGGGGGTGTAACGTCACCATCACTGGTGATCTCTCCAAACAACATGATGTTGACTCAATGTTTGATTTTTATCACTCTCGTTGCATGTTTTGGGGACACGGCAAGCCAACGGTTGTTCTGT
>NC_142933.1:7028563-7041063 GCF_046866305.1 Octopus bimaculoides
CATGTCGTTCAGAGTTATCTGCCCTTCCTCGAAATGGTGTGTAGATTTTTCTGCAGAAATGGTTGAACCATATACGTTTAAACAATGAAGCTAATGCTATCTTAACTCATAACTTATACTGCTGCATGCCACCATTTTACAGTTACATAGACTATGGTATTAAGAATTCGGTGTATTAAGTTGGAAACTAGAATACGAACCAGTTAATCTTCCGCTGGGTGCTGAGTTCCCTATCAGTTCGGCCATCATAGACACTTACAACACAGATATTTACACAATATTTGTGTACCTGTGTGTATCACACATACACACACGCACACACATACACACACATACACATACACACACACATAAACACAGACTCACACACATACATACACACAGACTCACACGCACATGTATATGTGCAGGTGTGGATGTATCTAAATAAACATGTATAATGAATATGCATATATGTATATGTGTGTGTATGTGTGTGTGTGTATAATGCAGTATGTATGTAAAATATGTGTGTGTATGTATATATACAAATAAATAAAAAGACATGTATATAAACATATATATATATATATATATATATATATATATATATATATATATATATATATATATATATATATGTATATATATATATATATATATATATATAGCGATGTATATATTTATATATACATTATATATATGTATGTGTGTGTGTCCAATAATCATTATCTATCAATAAATGTTATTTTTCTTTTAATTAATGTTTCATGTTTAGTCATTATTTAAAGTATTTATGCATTTTTTTATTTCCTCTTTTAATCGCTTATATTCTGAAATTTATTGATTACTCATTGTTATTGTAGTTGTTGCTTTTTTGCTTTGTTTTCGTTTTTTTTTACATTAAATTTAAAGTTGTTATTGCTTGTGATTTGTTTTACCTTTTTATATTTCTATTGTCAATTTTTACACATGACGAGAATCCATCTTCAATTTCTCTGCTTTAACACAGATTTCACGAGATACTTTATTTCAAGTTACCATAAAATTTTCCAATAGTTAATTCTTTTTCTTGTACATTATTTTCTTTTACATATATATATATATATATATATATATATATATATATATATATATATATATATATATATATATATATATATATATAGTATTTTATTTTGTTTTTAGCCTACTCATGGGAATGGAGCGAATTTCCATGTTGTGAAAATACAGAGAAAAAAATACGAAACTAAAGGAAAAAATACGAAAGGAAAATATAATTATACTGAAGGCGTCCTAGCAAAAAGCAGACGACATTTCCTTGCTCCTTTCTTTACAGATTTGATTTATTTATTTACTAATTTCCTTCTTTACTCTTTCATTCTATTTCTTCTCCCATCAATCAGCTTTATTTTATCAATTAAATTCTTTTGTTATGTTTGCTTCTACATTTCTTTCGTGTGTTGGTTGGTTTGTGTTTTCTTCACGTTATTCTCTTTACATTTCCTTTCTTTTTTATGCACTTTATGTTTCCTTCCTTCACAGGGGAAGAAGAATAAAAATAAAATAAAAAAAGAATCTAAGGAAAGAAAAAAACAGTTCTTAGCTAAATGGATTTTGATTCGTTACATGTAGAACGACACAAAAATACCACTACAATCCGCATTGATTTCCTTCCTTTCTTCCGTTTAATGTTTCCTATGCAAGTTGGGAATGTGTTAGTTACAAATTTCCTCTACATCCTACTTCTCCTCTTCTTTCCCCCACCCTCCCCCTCTTCCTCCTACAACATCTCCTCCTCATCCTCTTCATCCTTCAACCACTTCCTCATCCAACCTTCGCTTGATAAATACACGAAACATATTCGATGCTTGAAAATATTTTCCACGTTTAAGAAGCACAACTGGGAGTTATGGCGGAATTGAAGCACGCGCACACACACAGCAATCCAATTATATTGTTTAGCCCGTCCTTATCTGTATATTTGTTCATTATATTATGTTTAAGGGAGATAAAATACAAGTTTGAAATAAAATAAAGAAAGAACAGCCGGTTTGCTGCCATCCATTCATTCAGACGGCTTTATAATATTTGCTCAAAGAAATTCGCATGTTCTCATGTTGACATTAATATACATCATTTTATGAGTAAACAAATGAATATCGAAATAGGATAAAATGTACAAGAATCTGTAGTTATAAGGATATAATAAAATATATCTCTATATATTTTGTAGATGCTTATATACATATATATATATATATATATATATATATATATATATATATATATTTATATACATATACACATATGTACATATATATATATATATATATATATATATATATATATATATATATATATATATATATATATATATATATATATATATATATATATATATATATATATATATATATATATATATGTACATATGTGCGTGTGTATATATATATATATATATATATATACACATATGCACATATATATATATATATATATATATATTTATATATACATATATATACATATATACATATATAAGTATATATATATAAATATATGCATATATATATATATATATATATATATATATATATGTGTGTGTGTGTGTGTGTGTGTGTGTGTGTGTGTGTGTGTGTGTGTGTGTGTGTGTATGTATGTATGTATATATGCATATATATGTATACATATATACATATGTGTGTGTGTGTGTGTTAGGATGTGTGGGTATGTATGTATATGCATATACACACGAAAAAACCGACCTTTACGCGCGCGCATGTGTGTGTGTGTGTGTGTGTGTGTGTGTGTGTGTCAGTACTTATATATTATTTGTTACAATTAAATACACACACACTCATAGATATGTAAATAAGTGTGATAAGTTATGTAATGTATATACATATGATTCCCTGCACACACACACACACACATATTGTAAATATATGTAATGTAGATCAACATAAACGTTTCGTATGAATTATATAAATGTGCGTATATATATCTGTGTGTCATGTATTTTGCATGTATATATGAATATATACACCCCCTACACACTCACGTGTGTGTGTGTATGTGTGTGTGTGTGTGTACAGGGTAAGTCAAAAGCACTGCAAGGTTTTTTTTATTCGTCTTATAGCACAATAAAAGAAATATGCAATTGAAAATATTCCATTAAAACAGAGCCATTAAAATGATGTTTGTTACAACATTACATTGAAGCTTCCTTCTCGTATCAAACCATTCATTGCAATGTCGAAATTATAAACAGCATTACTATACATAATTATGTACATGAAGTTGTATATATATGTGTGTGTGTGTGTGTGTGTGTGTGTGTGTGTACATACAGATACTTATATATAAACACACACACACACACATATTCATAAAAACACACACACACTCTCACAAGCATGCACATACGCTTGTGTAAATACATATATATGTATATATGTACAAATTGTATATATGCATGCATATAATGTTTGTCTATCGGCGCAGGCGTGGCTGTGTGGCAAGAAGCTTGCTTCCCAACCACATGGTTTCGAGTTCAGTTCCAATGCGTGGTACCTTTAGCAAGTGTCTTCTACTATAGCTTCGGGCCAGCCAAAGCCTTTTCAAAGGATTTGATAAACGGAAACTGAAGGAAGCCTTTCGCATATAAGAAGGAAGCTTGGTTACGTGTTCGTTTCTCTTTTTGTCATCCTCAATTTTATTTTTGATCTTGTGTACAAATGAAGAGTTCCTCCGTCTGGCTGTTTTTCTCCCTACAAAACGGAAGGTTACATTGTGGAACAGTCATTTTAACGAGTTGTGTTTATTTATTTATCACCCGACGAGATACATCTGCACCACCGGATACTCCCGAACCAGTTGTTGAGTGTCCCACACAAGAGGAATCGATGCTATATATATATATATATATATATATATATATAAATTAATATGAACAGCAGTTTGCAATGTTTCATCAAAAAGGTGAATTACAACTGTCACTAAATGCATCTAGAGTGTTTGAAAACAACCACATTGCTAGAAATAAGAGCTAAAACGCTCTAATGCTCATGTGCGTTGACTACCGCATTAGAGCGCTTTAGTTCTTACTTCTAGTAATGTGGTTGTTTTCTAACACTCTAGTTGCATTTAGCGACATTTGTAATTCCCCTTTGTGATGAAACCAAAGTCCTGGTTCATATTAAGTTTATATATACACCTTAGCGAATCGCTACATCATTCAATTATTTGGAGGCGTAAACATAAATATTAATGATGAGGCGAGTCCGGAAAGAGCCGAAGCCTGCCGGCTCAACTGATGAGGCGACGGAAATTGCCGCAACTGAGGTGTTAGTGTAATTTTAAGCATTCTCGATCGGCATTTGTCGGACGATTATGGTCCCTGTTAGTGCATATATTTTCATTCATGTGCGTTAACTACAGAATTAGAGCATTTCAACTCTTATTTCTAGCAATATAGGTGTCTTCCAACACTCTAGTAGCATTTAGTGGCATTTGTATATATGTGTGTGTGTGTGTGTGTGTGTGTGTGTGTGTGTCTGTTATTTATACGTGTGTCTTGGTGTCTGTATTTGTCCTCGCACCATCGCTTCACAACCGATGTTTGTGTATTTACGATCTCGTAAAAAAGCGTTTCGCCAAATAGAGAATAAGTACTATGCATACAATGAATAAGTTGTGGGTTCGATTTCTTCAACTAAAAACCCATTAAGACGTTGCTCCATCATGGTCACAGTGAAATGACTGAAATAAATAAAAGTACAAAAGAATATAAATAAACTAACTCGGAAATGGAAGCGTTGCGTTCGATTAAAATAATAAATATTATATAATATACGTATACGTGCTTACATACCCGGCGTTGCTCGGGATGAAAATGGCATAGTGTTTTATTGTTTTAATGACTCGGGCATGTAACAGTGGCCATCCTGGAACACCACTTTTAGTCGAAGAAATTGACCCCAGAATTTATTCTTTGCAAATCTAGTTCTTATTCTATCGGTACGTTTTGCCAAACGGCTAAGTTACGGGGACGTAAACACACCAACATCGGTTGTCAAGCGATGGTGTTGGTACAAACACAGACACACACACACACACACACACACACACACACACACACACACACACACACACACACACATACATACATATACGCTCTAAGGAATAGAGATTAAGACTCTATTCCTTAGAGCGTAGACGAGAAAGATATGCCATAATATACATCTGGAAGATCCTCGAAGGAATTGTCCCAAACTTTGGCATCGAAAGTTACACAAATAAAAGAACTAGACGCCATTGCATAGTGCCAAGGACTCCAAATTTGCCATCAAGATGTAGGACAAGATACTGCAATAGCCTGGGCTTCAGAGGTCCACAGCTCTTCAATATCCTCCCGAAGGACCTGAGAGACCTGCATGCGGTGGATGTAGGTGTCTTCAAGATGAGGCTGGACCTCTTCCTGTAAGGTGTCCCAGATAAACCAACTTCACGGCAGGAGGTGCAGATGAGAGCAGCTGCATCAAACTCTCTCATGCACCAAATGTCAATTCCTGAAGTAAAATTCGTGAAGTAAAATTGTGTAGCAACACTAAATGGCGGTTTCCAGCATGGCCACAGCTCATATATATGTGTGTGTGTGTGTGTGTGTGTGTGTGTGTGTGTGTGTGTGTGTGTGTGTGTGTGTGTGCGTGTGTGTATACATATATTTTAACTAACCTAAATTTTGTTCATGACTAAAAACAACTTGGCACTTACATTTCGTTATTTTTCCACGCTCGGGCAATCTCTTAGCGCAAATTAGTCAACGTTGTTGACCGTATTAACGATTAGAAGTATGACAGCGTTCATATCTACAGTCCACATTATTCTCGTGGAATATAAATACGTTCGAGTATACTGAAGTTGTTCATTGTGTCTGGCTAATGTGGACAGTAGAAGTGGCTGCTGTCATACTTTTAATCGTTAATTATGTATGTTTGTAGAAGGGCTGTCAGTATTTCTGAATGTGAGCTGATGTGGGGCCATAGTTGACGCCCTTACATGAGATAACAACGTTTACTCATTACTCAGAATGCAGCAAAAAAAAAAAGAAAGCTTACAGGATGATAAATGTTTCAGCAACAACCTTATCACATATATATCCCCCACTCCACAGCATTAAACAAATATATCCCCCACCCCACAAGAAAATAGAGGAAGATGATAGGTCTTTGTTTGTTTCTTTGTCTCGTTTGACTACGCTTATTTGTTTATAATTAGAGAAGCGGTGCTCTCTCAAATTGTCTACACTAATAGATATGTCCCGAAGCCTAATACTAATACGAAAGTGTTAATAACAATTAACCAAACTTCAAGGCGGATCAGAGGAAGTATTAACAATGACAAATAGTAAGAAATGAAAATAATAATATCAGTGATGATGATGATAATAATAATAATGAAAGGAAGCGGTTGGAATCTCCCCATATCCTAATCAATGATACATTTAGTTATGTTGTCACTATAAACACACTGGTAATTGCACAACCTGATAATCGCTACCACATGTGAGTGACAATGAAGAAACAAAAAATATTGTGAATAACGGTGGTAATGAAACTGAAGCCGTTGATGGTGACACTGTTGCACCCGGCCGGCTCAGAGATACTGGTCTGACTCAAGCCTGTCGTTATCCAGAAAGGGACCAGCACACAAGGTGTAGATGGAGCAAGCAAATTAATGCTGTGGTCATGGAGTGTTACTACCTGAGCAACTCTGTAGACGAAAATGGTGTTCATATTAGGGGACACCGACAACGTGTGTATGATCAATGGAGAGAAAGAGGATTGCTTCGACTCACGGAACAGAGATTATGTGATCAAGCTAGAGCATTAGGAAAAAATCGTTTATTCACAGAAGTAGAGATCGAAGATATCAAAAGACGGGTACTGGAAAACAGCAGCATAAAAGACGATGAAAATACAGTTCCTACTGATAAAAGTAATCTCATTGCAGAAAACAGAGGTGAAATCTCTGATAAACCACAGGAAAGGAGCTTGCTCGACAGATATATAGATGGTGTGGAAGAAGACAATAAAACTGATGGTGAGATGACAGATGGGCAAAAGACAATCTACAACAGAATAAAGGCAAGACTACAGGAGAAAGATAGCGACATGATTTGCAACCATTAAAAGGTTGATCGGTGGAAATTGAATCAAGAAACGAAAGATGTGAATGAAATTCTGAAATACATCAGAACAAACAACATCGCAGAAACAAATAATTTGATCAAGGCAGCAAGTATTGTTGTAGCAGAAAATGTGGATGTCGATGTCAAGACAAAAGAAACACAATGGGCGTGACAAAAGAAAAGATGAATGGTGGAAAAGAAGAATACAGGTGGGGTTAGACAAGCCATCGAAGGAAATCTCTGTGTTAGACCGAAAAGAGAAAAGGGAGCTTAAAAGCGAACAAAAATACAGGGCACTGAACAGGAAGTATGATATTGAAAGAAAGAGTATGAAAGTGGTAATTGAGGAACTGAAACAGCGCCTCGTTGTAAAGAAAGCAAAGATGGTAAGATACGACCAAAGAATGAATGGTTACCACCAGAATAGGTTATTCAGAGTAGATCAGAAGAGATTCTAAAAATAAATAAATGGAGAGTGTACAGATGATAAGTTGATACCAGACAACATTGGAAGTGAAAGGTGTTGGAGTGACATCTGGAGCAAAGACAAGGAGCACAAGAAGGATGCTGAATGGTTGCAAGAACTGAAACAAACAGTGGCCGGTCCAAAACAGGCAGAACTAATCATTTCAGTTAGGGGAGTGAAGGAGATCAAAAAAAGAAATGAGCAACTAGAAGGCCCTGGGACCAGATGGAGTTCAAGGCTACTTGATCAAGAGATTTGGTGAATGTCATGCACGAATCAACACCTTGTTAAATGCCGACAGAGTAACACCAGAGTGGTTGACGATGACTAGGTCAGTGCTGTGCTTGAAAAACATCGAAAAGGGCAATACGGTAGACAATTAAGGGCCGATATCCTGCTTGCTACTTATGTGGAAATTATTGACTGGAATAGTCACAGAGTAAATGTACTGGCATCTGGAAAAAAATGGACTCCTGCCACATGAGTAAAAGCGTAAGTGCAGAGGTACCAAGTATCAACTCTTGTACACAAAATTGTACATAGAGACTGCAAGAGGAGGAAAACAAAATTAGCCATGTTATGGATCGAAGCTATGAAGCATATAGAAGAGACGGGCTATAAATACTTAAGGATATTGGAAATAGATAAACTGATAGAGAAAGAAATGACAGAAATTTTAAAGTGGAGTACTTGCGCAGACTGAGATTGATCCTAAAGTCGAAATTAAACAGACGGAATAAGATTGAAACTATCAACACCTGGGCAGTTTCACTCCTTAGATATAGAGTAGGAGTAACCGCATGAGCAGTAGACGAACAGCTTAGACAGAAAGACAAGGAAGTTTCTCACTACATATGGGTCACTCCACCCTAAAAGTGACACAGAGAGACTGTATGTACCAAGAAAAAGAAGGAGAAGACTGATTGGATGCGAACACAGCATTAGAGCAGATGAATGCAACATGGCATGGTATGTAGAAAATTCCACAGAACCGCTATTATTGGAAGTAAGAAGGCCAAGCATGTGTGGTGTGGAAGATTGCAAAGATAAAGCACTGTAAAAGCACTTGCGAATGAATGAAAGAGAAAGTAGTTGAATAAAGAAAAGAATGCATTTCATGGGGATGTTGAAGATAAGACAGACAAAGAGTAAAAAATTGCTATGGATGATTAAAAGTGATTTAAAACCTGAAACGGAGGCTCTAATCTGTACTGCCCAAGAGTAAGCATTAAGAACCAATTACATCAAATAGAGAACAGACAACACACCAGAAAGTGACAATTGCAGAATTCGCGGACAAAATGGTGAAACCGCATGGCACATTCTCAGTCAATGTACGCCATTAGGCCAGAAAGAATATGAGACCTCATGACAATATAGCAAGACTTGTCCACTGGACACTGCAACAAGTATGGAGTGGACAGAGCAAAATATTGGTACGAACATAAATGCGAAAGCATTATCGTAAATGATAATGCAAAGATCCTATGGGACTTTATGATTCACACGCGAGATTGAGCATAGGAAACCAAACATAGTTTCAATTGAAAAAGAAAGCAAACTATGCTGGATCATGGACATATCATGCCCAGCTGACAAGTTACGCGATAAGGAAGAAAGAAGTGTCGATAGATATGACAGGTTAGCTCGGGAGGTTACGCAGTTGTGGTCGCTGAAAAAGGTAATAATAATAATAATAATAATAATAATAATAATAATAATAATAATAATAATAATAATAATAATAAATGCCCTGATGGAGTAGCGAGCAGTGACTCCCATGGCTTTTTATCTTAATTGATTGGAAGTGTTATCATGTACATTGTTTTGCTTTGGTATAAAAGATGGGCAACAGCAAATACTCTGCTCAGTAAGAGAGATTATCTTGTCAGTTGTTTGACCTTAACCAGTTGAGTGTATCCCTTGGTGGTGGACGATATGTGCATTTCTTTTCGCGAGTAGATATAGTGGAGGAGCATCATAGCCATGTGTTGAGAGGAATTCTTTTGGGTTTCGATAATTCAACTTTGGGACATGTGTGTTCTGTTCAACATTCTAAACAACCGTTGTCTGCGGACCGACTGACCCATGCTCAACTGCTTTTGGCACGGAATTCTTCTCCACTTCGGTCTTCGGGGGTCTCATTCGAATATTTGTTACTACCACCGAGATTTGTACCCGCGCTTGGTTTCACCCGAGCTCGTACCCGCAGCTTCCATACACGCCGCGGCGCCCTCCTACTCAACCGCGCATCGGAAAGTCTCCTCGCCAGCGATCGCGCTATCTGTCACCCGGCATCGATCGCTCGCTCCAGCGCCATCTATTTTCGGTGCCAGTCGATTCGGCAGGTAAGTTGTTGCACACTACTGAGCGGATTCGGGCTTCTGTGGCCACCATCCTGCTGTCTACTTGAACGACACCATTTCGGGGATCTAATGGACGAAGCGTAGGACACCTTAGCCGGACGTTCGGTTCATCCCACATCACCAGTTCTGCTTACAGACCGCACCAACAATACTATCGACCAAAATAAGCGACAATCCCAGTGTCACGCATAGTGTGTAACCTGGGGATTGCCATGAGAAACAGCACCTCGTTTCACGTGCATATCACCAAGAGAGTGGCAATATGCCGGTTGGAAATATATTGGTTCTATGAAGGACATTTGTCTTCAGCCGTCTGAACAGCTGCGCCGTGTAAAGTGAGGATTATGTGCTGAAATAGCTCGGGGTTCCTGAGTGGATTCATTGTGTGAGATCTGAATTCCCTCACCCTGTAGCTCCACGATAGAACCATGTACGCACAACAAAGGATGATGTAATTACACAGGTATCAAAACTGCCAAACTTGAAAGCGGCAGGGCCAGACGGAATCCAAGACTACAGGCTCAAGTGCTTGAGGTCAGCTCACAAGCAAATTGGGCTGCAATTAGACAATTGCTCATAGAGTGGTGCAGTTCCAGAATAGATTGTAGAGGAGAAGGCAATACTGTTGATGAAAGATCGAATAAAAGCCAACGAGGTTCGCAATAACCGACTCATCGCGTTTCTTCACCTCCTATGGAAAGTGTTAAGAGGCAACCTCGTAGGGATGCCGAAAATGATCCACGGCCACCAAGGACCACATCGTGATAGACAAGGTTGTAATGAATAACTGCAAATGGGACCAAAATGGGAGCAAGGGTATAGGGATGGAATTCAGGACCTCAAAGTGTGCAGTGTTCGCTTTGAAGCAGGGGAAAAGAGCAGATTGTAAGGGCATAGAGCTGCCAAACGAAGAGCGAGTGGAAGACCCGGATGATGAGGGATACAAGTACCTTGGTATTCTGATGGTGAGTAATGTCTTGCACAGAGAAATGAAAATCAAGGTCACCAATACAGATTTGAAGCGCCTCAAACATCTCTTGAAGTCAAAACTCGACGCAAGGAACCTTGTGACTGCCATCAACATATACACTATTGCTGTAGCTGTCTACAGTGCATCCATTCTGAAATGGACACGAGCGAAGATTAACCGACTCGAGGCTAACGTACACATGTTGCACATGAAGTGGCCTGATTAGTGTACGTGAGTGCATCAACAGTGAAAGAAGAAACATGGCAGAGTATTTGGTAAACGGCGAAGAAGATCTGCTACAGTATGTTGTTAATGCAGAAGATTTACCAACAATGGCATTGAGGAGGCTAATGAATTACGATCACGAATATCCAACAAAAGAGAAGGAAGTCTTCTCCCTATGGAATTACATGGTCAGTTCCACCGTGAAACTAACAATTTTAAAAGACCAGGAAGCATCATGGAGATGGTTCAGCAAGGGTTACCTTAAGAAACAGTCTGAAAGCTTAATCATCATTGCTCAGGACCTGGCATTGAATACCAACTCAGTGAAAAGGGGTATATACAACACAAGTGCAACGAACCTCTGCAGGATATGTAGAAAGAAGGTCGAAAGCGTGACTCAAATTGTTGGCGCTTGCTCAGAAAGAGTACAAGCGCAGGCACGAGAATGAAACCGAAAACGTTCACTGACTACATTGCCTGAAGTACGGTTACAAGTTAACGGGTGCTTGGTACGAACATACACTGGAAAGGTAATAGATGAATACGAGAAGGCAAAGCTCCTCTGAACCTCTGGCTTTCAGACAGACAAGGTATTAGATTACTGAAGGCTGGATTTAGTATTACTTAGGAGCGACTAACAAGAGTGTGTAATAATCGACGAGGCAATGCTAGGAGATCAACATATTATTATAGAAGAAAAAGAAAAGGTTAATAAATATGGAGACATGAGAATTGAGATCGCCAAGATGTTGTAGGTGCGAGAATCAAACATAAAGTTTGTTCCTGTTGTCATCGAAGCGTTGGGTTCAATACCACCTAACTTGGAAACTTTAAAAATGCTCTAAAATCTTGGTGTATTGCAAAAATCAGCTTTACTTGTAACCGCACGCACACTGCGCAAAGTACTGCCCTGCTGTGACTTGGCAGACGGTACACAGATTGTTTTCAATCTACAAATCACAATTTTGGATACTGTGCGATGTCTTCAATAATGACAACAAAAACAACAACAAAAATAAAACCCGCTATAGAATATCTTTGGAGATAAAAGCAATGAATCATTGTTAAAAAAAATAATAGACTGCATGAAATGGAGGAAAATCTATTAGAAATAGAAAAAATAAGGGCGAATGGAGAAAAATATCCTCCCAACGAAACCGGACACCATTCAGAGTAAATTTCTATATATTTTAATATTTTACGCTGGTTGGTATTTCACTAAAGGAGTTAAATATGACAGCCATCTGTAATGATCCCTGTCGCGGAAGTAGTTCGTGCTTTCCATCATAGGTGGAGCTT
>NC_142933.1:7046063-7086063 GCF_046866305.1 Octopus bimaculoides
TTCGTTACTTAATTATTTCCACCGTTAGATTATTGCCATTTCAAAATGCCCTTCTTTATAACTTTCTACTGTTAGACGTTTCCCTTTTATTCAAACTTTCATTGACTCAGTTCTGATTCAGTAAACTGAATCAATTATTCTGTAGGTATATTATAGTTTGATTTCTTTTTATTTTATTTTTTCGTTTTTTTCTTCTTTTGCAGTTGTTTCCTTTGTTTACGCTAAGTCTAATTTTGTAATTAACGTTTTTAATGTTTATATTTTAACGGATATATTTTTTCATTGTTCGGATTTTCCTTCAAATAAAGAGTCTATCTTTTGTTTGAATTAGCTTATCTGTTGCGAGCCAAAGCTACTTTCACATCAAAGTTCTCCTTAATCCTGATATTATATGTAATAGTCTCCATTTGGGTAAGGATAAAATATGGCTGTAAAATAAGCGCGCAGTATAGAAGTGCAATGAACGTTCAAGCTTTTGTGGGGAAGTTGCGTGAGCATCGGTTAAAATTTGGTCCTTTATTTAGGAGTGTCAATGTTTTCATTTGTCACCTCCGTTTTTGTTTCCGGCAATAGGTAAATTGCATTCACCAATTTTCGTATATTTTAGGCATCAAATTTATAGTGCTTATTTCTCTTTTAACTTTAGGTAGACTGATAAGGTTTGCGTCTGTAGCGTTTTCCATTAGTTGTGTGTAGGGGGAGCCAAGTTCATTTGATGTTGACGAGTGCTCTGCTCATACGTTTGCTGTCCATGTTGTTTATCTCTAAGTCAGCTACGCCTGTGCATAGCCATGATTAAAAATATTCCAGCATTGGTGTCGGTATAATCGAATTGCTCCTTTCTCCGAAATTTCTATCTAGAGTGGAAAGGATATTAAGTTCAACAGAATAAAATTCCAGTAATTTAATATATTATTTACACAGTTATCTTACATTTTCGTTGGTTGGGACTTTTGGGTGGGTGGGGGGATTTTTTGTTATTGATTTGTTGGTGCCGATGGATCGGTTTTTAAGTTACCGAATTTGATAACATAAACACTCGAGAACACATCAGACTCAAAATTTCAGCAGCCTGTATTCATGAAAAAGTGAGGCAGCGGCAAATTAGCTTATGGGAGGCTCAACTTCGCATATAGTACCCGGGGTGATTTTTTTTTTTTTTTTGAGACATTTCACCCTTTTTGTTTTTGTTTTTGTTTTTTTGTAAGTGCATCTAATATACCATCAAATACAATTGCAAAGTAGCGATATCTGTTGTCATACAACGCAGTGCTTTTGTTATTTAACCCTAACCCTAACCCTGATCAAGTATGCCTATGATTAAAAGCGTTCGATTTGTAATCATTAAAGCATTTTTTTTTTCAGGCACAGTAATTTTAAGATGCGTTTGTGTTAAAAGACTGTCTCCTATAACTTGCAGTAAATTTAGCTGCTATTTCAGTGTGGCTCTAGGTACACTTACGTGTCCGTGACCTGTGTTCAGTATTTATATATCTATATATATATATATATATATATATATTTATTTATATATATATATATTTATATATATATATATTTATATATATATATATATATATATATATATATATATATATATAGAGAGAGAGAGAGAGAGAGAGAGAGAGAGAGAGAGAGAGAGAGAGAGAGATATATAGATATATATGGCTGAAATCACTAACCTAATTAGTGCATATCTATTAAGGTACCTCAAAAGTGAAATCCTTGAATTGCACGGAGGTTTATATAGAGATTATACTCTGTTCATTATCCCTAGTGACAATAAATCAGTCATAGAAAGAATGAGGGATAGAATTAGAACATCTTTTAGAAGCTTCAACTTAGGTATTTACGTTTGAATATGGCACAAAATAGCAAATTTCTTAGACGCTACATTAGCCATTAACTCAGGATTATACCATCCCTATAGGAAGCCAGGTGAAGTTACAATGTACGTAAACAAATTCTCAAATCAACACCTCCTAATGAGTTAAAATCAGTGATTAAAAGTATTTCTAGGAGAATTACGAAATTATCAGCGATTAAGAGCATTTTCATGACCCATTCCCACCACTACAACTTTGCTTTGTCTAAAGCAGGATACGACAAGGAAATTACTTTTCTTAGTCCTGAAAGTATAACACATAATTATAAAGAAAGTAATGAAATTTTAAATGATAGGGGATTACAAACTTACTTGGTCGGGAAAACATACCAACTAGATAAGTATCCAGCAAACCCATCAATTTAAATTAAATAAATAAGCAACAACAGAAAAGTAGATGCTATAACAAGTATGAATTTTAGTTTAGATAATTAGTGAATGGTAAAGGAAATGGAGAGGTTGCTCTACCCTATAAGGATAAGAAAAATACTGGTAATAGAGACATACGTAATAATCAAGCCACGATTTTGGAAGACGTTAAGAGAACAGGTAGATTCCACTTTTACATGCGCCGTAAGTCTGAAAATAAGGGCTTGATCTGGTATAACGTCCCATTCTACTGTGTCATATCCATAAACGTATATAGGAAGTGTATGACAATTTTAGAAAAAAAGACTTTCCTGCTTTCCATAGATACAACAGAATTTTTTTCCGTAAGGCAGTTAGAATCTCATACTCTGCTCTCCTTAATATGGGTACCATCATAGCAAGGTTATATAGAAAGAATATTAAAGTAGCAAGATGTAGTAATAAGATTAATGTTAATGTCAACACCAACTTAAACCCCTACAAAGTGAATAATAATATTAATGGTGACGTAGAAAATAGAAACAGCGGTACTAATGCTTCTAATATATGCAATATAGATTGTTGCTCTGAGGCCCATATTAGCACAAGGACTACTGATACGCCTGTTGATGCTGGGATGAATGTGAATGATACTACAACTGTCCCTATACTTAAAGGTTTCATAAGTTTCCATAGAGCACAGATCGCACCCGTACCGATTATCTCTGTAAGGCTGCACTTCCCTTATAATATCCCAATTAAGGCTAAAATTGATTCCGCTTTCCTTCAGTTCCCAAATCTTACTAGATAAGGACGTACAATTGGCCTTACGTTTGAGCCTAAAAGATGAAAATGGTTATTAATACGTTTTTTTCATATTTATTGAACATCCTATATATAGAAAGTTACTAGCTACAGTTGTGATAGTACACTTATAGATTACGCTTTGGGTTAGCTATCGGCCTAATAACGGACAGTGGGATTTAACCCTACAATTGCAACTAGGAGAATTACTACTACTAATATTATTGATATTCATACCATTGTTATTATTAATATTACTATGAATATTGATCCTATTACTACTATTGTATGTGTTATTTTCATATCCGATATATCTAATATATTAAAGTGAACCACAATCATTTCCAAGCTATGACCCTAACAAACTTCATACAGCTCTTAGAAGAGTAGTGTATTCTGAGTCACATTAGTAGCAACATGGACTTTCTCCCTCTTCATACTCTATTAGAGAATTTGAGTAAAATTATATTAATGTGTCCAACCGATTAAAAACTTCTATTTATTTATGCAGCTGAGGATATCCCAGCATTTAAATTGATGTAATGATTGCATTGTTCAATTAAATGGAGCCGCTTGAAATGGTTGTACTGCATCACTTCTTGATATCCTGTTGCTTGTTTTGATTTTATTCACCTTGCTTTGAGTTGTACGGATAATACCGCACTGATTTGGTGCTCCAACATAAGTACCTAATTCAACTGAATCTATATATATATATGTGTGTGTGTGTGTGTGTGTGTGTGTGTGTGTGTGTAACATATGGTATAATTATAAACAGGACAAATTTTAGTCATTTCTCTGCAGACTGAAAAAAAAATGATGAACAACATTTATCGATTTTCAAACCTTCTTAGGTTCTCATCAGAGGAGTCCACATCATTCCGACAGTCTCCAGAGAAACAGGCAGCTAAATTGCTTATATCCTCAACAAATGCAGCAGTTACTGTATGACGGAGTCACTAATTTGCATACTGAAAGTGGTTAACACTCTATAAATACCAGCGGCCTGTCAACAGGGATCTTAGTCCACACAGTATCAGGATATGATATATATAGTTTTGGTATATTTTGTTAAAAACATAGCAGAGTACAGTGTAAAGCTCGTTCATCTTCAGTTGTCACCCTGTGCTATCCAGTATTAATATTTTATGTACTCCTAGGTTCGTGTTTGGGTATCTGCCGTGTGTGAATGGATAATTGAAAAAAATTGGAGTCAATATTTAATTTCTATCACTAAAATTGCTTCCAGGTTTGCAGGTACTTGATTATGCAATCGTCTCCCTACATTATGAGATTTAGCTGTGTTTCCTCGGGCAATATGCAAATATTGTCTCCGTAAGTTCAAATCCTCTCTGTCTGAAGAAGAGCTTGGCTCGAAACGTTAAATCCTCTTTCCTTCCTTTCCTAAGCGTCTGATAATACAGTACTTGTACCACATCCTCGCGTTATTGTTTTTCTTGTTTGTTCTTTGTTCGGATTCACTATATATATATATATATATATATATATATATATATATATATATATATATATATATATATATTTGAAGGTTTGGAGGTGATGTACAGAAATTATATAGAAAAAAATTAATTAAGGTACTCAGAAACTTGGATGTTTGTACATTTACAGATTTTTATTAATGTCATATATTAAATGAAGCGCTTTTCACCTAGTCGTGTAGGTTTTTCAAATTGTTTTGAAAACAATTTGAAAAACCTACACGACTAGGTGAAAAGCGCTTCATTTAATATATGACATTAATAAAAATCTGTAAATGTACAAACATCCAGGTTTCTGAGTACCTTAATTAATTTATATATATATATATATATATATATATATATATATATATATATATATATATATATATATATATATATATATATAAGCATGTAGTTATGCACATAAAGTTAGAAAGTATGAAAGGTGAATGTATATCTATTTAATCACGTGACTTCCCTAGGACTACGGCCGTTTCACAACCTTCTTCATGAAGTATTAATATCAGTGTACACTTTTGCATTAACACATATGCTCAGCATTTTACATTACAAATGTATATCCACAAATTAACACACGGCAAGCCTGCTCATCATATCTTATACTGCTCATTTATATGAATGTGTATGTGTGTAAATGTATATACAATATATGCGTGTAAATATATGTGTGTCTTTAGCTATACACACACATACAAACATAAATACATACATACATACATACATACATACATACATACATACATACGTACGTACATACATACGTCCATGTGTAATTTGTGCTACATCATAACAAATTCAATGGTTTTCGAAATATCCTTCATATTTCAAAAAACTGAAAATATTTTCTTGTTCTTGTGATTTCTCAGAATGCAATTTTATCTAAAGACAGTTTCGACTGAACATTTGCCGTAATGTAGCTTTTAATATTAATAATTTTAGTCAACATATTAGAAATAGAATGAGATCTGGCATGTATTCCTATTAAATTGCTAAATCTAATACGAGTGTATTTGTTTGAATATGTTTTTCAATCGATAATATAAACGTAGAAAGAAATATTAAAATGTAAACTAAACAAGCGTGTTTGTTGAATCTTTTCAAACTCATCCTTCCTCCTCTATCTGGAGAAATAAATAAATAAATAAAATAAATTAAATCGCAAAATAACTATAATACTTTAAATTTATTAAAACTCTAAAGATTTGCTCCGTTTAAATTTATATGCTGCTATTCAATGAAAACCAAAAATACACACACACACACACACAAAGGCACGTACACATGCACACACACATGCATACGCACATACACATTCACACATATGTATGCCTGTATGCTTGTGTATGTTTATGGACTCATATGTAGACATATGTTTGTGAATATGTATATATTTATATATTTATATATGTATTTATCTACATGCAGATACCTGTGTGTAAGTAAACATGCACATCAAGTATGCATATATATATATATATATATATATATATATATATATATATATATATATATATATATATATATATATATATATATATATATATACATGCATGCCTATGTGTAAAAATATATATGCATATGTGTATGCCTACATATATATATATAAGTATACACACACACACACACACATACTTATATACTTATATATGCATATGTGTGTGTGTGCCTATGTCCATATGTATGTATGCATATGTATATGTATATATAAGGAAATAAATGTATAAATAAACCCGCACCTATATGTGTGTGCAGCGTATGTGTGTATGTTAGTGTGTGTGTGTGAGTGAGTATGTGTGTGTGTGTGTGTGCGTGTGTGTGTGTGCGTGTGTGTGTGTGTGTGTGTGTGCGTGCGTGTGTGTGTGTGTGTGTGTGTGTGTGTGTGTGAATGAGAGCGGTCTTCATAAATTTGAAATGTTATTAAAAGCCGAACGAGTGAATGGCATTATGGAGGAGGTTTAGTCACAAAATTTTACTGAAATCGAAGAGTAAGGCGAGATTCATATTCGTTTCATTTTGTCAAAATATATTATTTAATTCCTTTCGATCAGTGAATGAAACCAACTCAAAACTACTTTATCCTTTTATATGAAGGAGAAGAAGAAAAAAGAAAAGTAGAAGAAACATTCTGTTTGAAATTAATAAGTAATTTGGAACGTGCTTACCTTCCCACTTCTGCGTACGCACGCACACACACACACATGCATGTATATGTATATATATATACATTTATGTATGTATATATACATATATATATATATATATATATATATATATATATATATATATAGAGAGAGAGAGAGAGAGAGAGAGAGAGAGAGAGAGAGAGAAAGATAAATATAGATATACACATAAATACATATATATATTTATATATACATGCATACTCACATACATACACATATACACATATACATAATACATGCAGACATGCATACATACATACATAAATACATACATTCATACAAGCATACATAGTTGAGTTTGTTTTTTTTTATAGGTAAAAGAATACCTATTTTACAAGGTCTTAATTTTTACTTCGTCGTCAAAAGGTTTTTATGGAACTGAAGAGGAATGAAAGAGTGAAAGAAGGCGAAAATCCACCAAGTTACACATGAAAATTCCAAGAAACAAATACAAAAACCAAATAACTTGACGTATTTGGATCTTCTTATCATTTTATAAAGAGTACTGCGAGTGAAAAGTCATATTAGATCTTGTTTGGATTTAAAGAAGAGATTTTACGAAAACGGAGACAAGGTGTGGCTGATAGAAATGTACTGAGCAGTTTGATCTATTGATATTTAGTTTTATTGATTTTCCTTCTTTTTTTTCTATCCATAACATTTTTAATATTTGCTAATTTTTATGTTATTTTCCGTTAATTTTTCTCTTGTTATGTTATAGAATTATTTCATATAACATCTGCTTTAAGAATAAGTAAGAATATTCCAACATTTCAACGTAAAATTCCTGCAAACATTTAAAGACATTGATTTAGTATCAACTTTTAATCACTTTCTTATCCAAAAAAAAAAAAAGCTATATTTAAGATATTCTTTGTGAGCCTGTTTTCTTCAATTTCTTTTTTATTGCCTTTTTTTTTTTTTTGTTTTTCTTGTCTGAAATCTTCAATTGCTTTTTTTTTTTCCAATTTCTTTCAAGTAAACATTTATCTCATATTCCACACCTGTCAGTAGTGAATGATTGCTATAAACTTCATATTATTGATATATTTATTAAAGAAAATTTGTCCATTTAATTGACAATTCTTAATAACGGCCGGCCAATATAAATCAGCGAGTTTGAAGTCTGTTAACCTTTACTTGTTATAACGCGTCTTATATTTTAAGATAACCCCTTTATATAAGAGGTTAATGCCATAAATATCTACGATGGCCAGCCGAGAAAATGAGGAATTACGAGCTGAAGTGAGAGCTTTTAAGTGAGCGCTCGACTTAAAAGAAACAGTAGGCAACGTCCCTCTACAATACTATGTTTAAAATACATGAAGTATAAGACAAAGTAGTGTTTGACCTGAAACACGAAATGGGCTTTGTTTCTCTGCCATTAGTCATAGTTCTTCTCGTTCAGGCCCCCGATTTGGGAACTAAACAACGAGAGCATGCTTCCTTGTGTGTGTGTGTGTGTGTGTGTGTGTGTGCGTGCGTGCGTGTGTGTGTGTGTGTGTGTGTGCCGTGGAGCTTTCATTATCTGATCCCAATAACTGTCACTTTGTTGCAAGCATCGATACCGAAACGATTTATTTGTGAAACAAACATTCTAACCTTGTGGTTATACCTGTACTCATTTGTACCTGGCCAAAGCTAGCTTTGAACTGAACAACTATAACAGCATCAAACTATGGTGTGAATTAAGCTCACTTCCATGGGGTAAGTATTTATGTCTATTACAATATTTAATCCGTTGCGAAGAGAAAAAAAAAACATTACATTAAAATATCTATCCATGTATCATACTTAATGCATATACATTACGGAAGTCAAATTAGCTGCGGTATTCATCCGGGGATAAAAACTTTTATGGACGTACTTTGTTAAATAACACGCGCGCGCGTGCTCGTATGCATACATATATCAGTAGCAGACGAAACTCGTCCAGAGGTAGTGATGAGAATGTTAGATGCGCGTTTCTGATTTTTGGGGTTTTGTCAGCAGCGTGTACTCACTACCAACCACATACTAACACAAAATCCGTCGTCACTCTATAGGTAAAAAGGGATTGAAACAGCAGTGGTGTTGCATTTAGTATGTGGCTGGCAATGAGTACCTGCAACTGACGAGACTCAAAGAAGCGAAAATACGCATCTAGCATTCTCACCACCGTTGCCGACCAGTTTTGAACTGCTACCTTAATATACTTATGTTTTTCAATACGGCATGTCTAGAAGAGACACTGTGTCCGGACGAACACCGCAATTAACTTGCCTTTCACGATGCGTTTGCATTCGGTACAATAAACATAGGGTTGGTACAATAAACATAGGGTTGGTACAATATTATCTGATAGTACAGAAAACTTTTAGACATGTTTCGAGCTAATTAGACTTTCTCTGCAAGGCATGATTTACCATACTTGCCAGAATAGTGATGTAAGAATTACTAAATACACGCGTTGTGCCCCGGCAGCAGTTATTACAAGGGAGATTCAGTTGCTGATTTACAAATATAATACTATAATAGACCGTTAGCTACTAAACCTTTTTCTATTTTCTCTTCCTGTTTGTTTCTGTGTTCCTTTCTGTCGAAGAGCGTAAGCTCAAAACGTAAAAGACTTTCACACCCGTCTTCGTCTTTTGTTGTTGTTGTTGTTGTTGTTGTTGTTGTTGTTGTTGTTGTTGTTGTTGTTGTTGTTGTTGTTTTGTAAATTCACGCTATATATAAAGTATATACTTAGATGATTGTAATGAAACAGTTTTTATAGAAACGTTGTTTATGTTTACTTAATCCCCGGTCTAATCCGAATATACAACTATTCAGTTGACTGCTGTCGCACCATAATGATGTCACGAATTCCAATATACATACACCCTGCTTTCAAAGCAGTAAACTCACTCACACACGCATACATAGATAGATATGATATATATATATATACATACATAGAGCATGCTATTTTTCACTTTACAACTGCCTCGACTCATTCACACACACACACCACTCAATTTTCCCTTTCTCTGTCTTTTCATTCCTACACACACATACACACAAGCACACACACACACACACACACACACACACTTTGTCTCTCTCTCTCTCTATCTATCTATCTATCTATCTATCTATCTATCTATCTATCTATCTATCTATTTTGTTCTTACCATCATCATACCTAGAGTTTTACACTCATCCAGAAGCCGGTTATCACACATATGGAAACGTATAAAGATACACAACCACGAACACGAGTGAAAAAACGGTTGAGTAGCGGCTGCACAGTATTCGCTTTCAAAACCAGACATATGCAAGGACCTAAAGTAAATTTATATAAGATTTTCACTGTAAGTTCTGCTTGAATAATAAATACTTAGTTTTGACGTAAGAATATTAATTCTGGACATATTCTGCTGAACCAGAGAAATTCGGAAATTCATACAAATATTACGCGATAATTTTGAATCGCTTTCAGTTTAAACGTCAATAAATGTGAAGTGGTTGTTAAAAATTGTTCACAATTTTCATCATCATCATCGTCATCATTATCGTCGTCGTCGTCGCTGTCGTCATCGTCATTATCGACGTGGTCATCGTCATCGTCGTCATCATTCTCAACATCATCATCATCATCATCATCAATGTCTGAACAGTACTATCTTGAGTTCTAGGACTGGTAGGACTGGTTACGCGGTTTCCATAGCACAGAAGTGACCGAGATCACAACACTCTGTAAACAGGACGCCCTTCCGGCACAGAGTTACTCGTTTACAGCCGAATGGAGGCGATCAACGTGAAGTGGACTGGTTTGTTCAAAAAATCACGCATCACTCAGACCGTGAATCGAAACTACCACTAGACTATGTAAGTTCACCTGCACAATATCAGGAATTTTAAATAGGTTGGTCAAACAAATAAACGCAGAGGCAATGAAGATAAATATGTGGAGCAATTATGATTT
The DNA here is from genome assembly GCF_046866305.1 of Octopus bimaculoides. Lineage (NCBI taxonomy): Eukaryota > Metazoa > Mollusca > Cephalopoda > Octopoda > Octopodidae > Octopus > Octopus bimaculoides. Next base: position 7,056,735 of record NC_142933.1, read on the forward strand.
TTCGTAATCAATAAGTTGTTTTGTAGAATTATTAGCATGCCGGACGAAATGCTTAGCGGTATTTCATCCGTCCTTACGTTCTGAGTTCAAATTCTGCCAGGGTTGTCTTTCCCTTTCATCCTTTCGTGGTCGATAAAATAATTACCAGCTGCACTGGAGTCGACCTACCCGCTCCCTCGAAATTGCTGGCCTTGTGCTGAAATTTGAAACCAAGAAGATGTTTTGTATTTATCCCCGAATATATAAATAGTGTGGAGGCACAGTGGTTAGGGTAGCGGACTTGCGGTCGTAGGATCGCGGTTTCGATTCTCAGACCGGGCATTGAGCGAAAACACCTAAAGCTCCACAAAGCCCAGGCAGAGGCGGGGTGGCGTGTCCTGCTGTACTCATTCACCACAACTCTCTCTCTTTCTTCCAGTTTTTGTTGTACCTGTATTTTGAAAGGCCAGCCTTGTCGCATTCTGTGTCACGCTGAATTTCCCCGAGAACTCCGTTAAGAGTACACGTGTCTGTGGAGTGCTCAGCCACTTGCACATTAATTTCATGAGTAGACTGTTCCGTTGATCGGATCAACTGGAACGCTCGTCGTTGTAACCAACTGAGTGCCACGTATATAAATGATTAAAACTAAATATTTAATCAATAATTGTACAAAACACAAGCCAAGTGATCAAAAAACAAACTATATCGATGGCTAACCTAATCTTCAAAACTAAAATCGAGATAACGAAATGAAAAACTAAAAATGAAAGTATTTATAACTTTTATTACTTCCGATTCCCCTTTGTCTGATGATATGGCTTGAACTAAGAAAACTATTTGATAAATGTAGAAAGTCCGCTTGGTAACCGTGTAGATCTGCATTCAGTGTTACTGTTCATTACGTTGAGAAATCCAATCTATTGGTGGTACAGGAAAAATTTGTAACACATTCCAAAAATTCTGCATGTGAGGTTTTTATGTGAATACATCCATTCACTTGGATGTATACATCGACAGTTCAAACAAGACTCAAACTCAACCACATATTTCCAAACACAGGGAAATGTCTTAACTCAAAAAATTGTGTCGCTTTGTTAGCAACTGGCTTGAAATCTCTTAAGAAGAAATTGAATTAAACTTAAACAAAAATTATGCATGCATACAGACAGACAGCTAGACATGCATGCATACATACATACATACATACATACATATATACATACATACATACATACATACATACGCATTTTATTGCTGAAATACTTTTGGTAGATATGCTCGATCAGGGCCTCCGACATGCGTTTAAACAGCGGTAAAAACTGGTTAAATTACAATGTATTGCATTTTATGAGTTTTTTTTTCAACTGTTTTATTTTTACAACATCCGTAACAATTTTTTTTGTTTCTATGTTTTAATCCTTAAGACGTGCGCAGAACACTTTTGAGAAGACTTATTGTTGAGAAGACTTATTAGTTATGACAATTCGTTAAATTGATATTGATTTATCCCCTGATCATTCTGACATTTTGATTCCATCTAATCATAATATGATCGCATCGAGGCTAACAGAGCCGGAGTCCTCTTCTGTCGGATCCTTCTCTCTTCTGTCGGATCCTTCTCTCTTCTGTCGGATCCTTCTCTCTTCTGTCGGATCCTTCTCTCTTCTGTCGGATCCTTCTCTCCAATTAAGTCCTTCGTCCGAGGCAGAGTTATTATTGCGCAATCAAATCTTAATGAAATATGCGGCATAATAATTAAACCGATATAATTATTCACTATATATGTGTGTGTGAGTGTGTGTGTGTGTATGTGTGTGTGTGTGTGTGTGTGTTCTCTGTAAGTATTATTATTATTATTATTATTATTATTATTATTATTATTATTATTATTATTATTCAGGAAAGATCTTTTCATTTTAAAGGTGGAAGATTTATATTTTATGTGGAATAAGGAACGATCAGTCCTGGGTGAGATTTCGAATAAAAAATTTTCGGGATTCCAAAATTAAAAGACTCGGTGCACTCTGGGTAAATGATAATTGTGGGGGGTCACTACAGCAAGTTTTGCGATACAAGTAAAATCTTTGACTGATCGCTGACATGTGTTATCACAGATCAATCCGTGATAAACGTAAAATTGTTCATAATTGAATATACCGTGTTATCTCGAATCAACGATGGATAAAACAGTCATAAACGAGGTTACACATTATTACAGCTAACTCTGCAGCCATTACCTTTTGAAACACTACCACATCTACGATTACTAAGACTACTACTATTACTACTACAAGCACTACTACAACCGCTATGAAAACGTCTCGTATTACCACTACTAATACTGCAACTATTAACACTACTAACAAAACCAATATCGATACTAAAACTATTACCACAACGAACGCCAACGCTGACCCTTCTATCATTGCTAAAGTACTATACTACTATTAAACTAATACTACTACTATCACAGTAATACTACTGACAGTACTATTTCTGATCCTACCCCAACTACTACTACTACTACTACTACTACTACTACTACTACTACTACTACTACGATACTACCAACTATACCATGCTCGGTAATATGATGAATGACCAAACGTGCTACGTAGCGTTCTACTCCATACACCAATATGGTCGTGTTTATCTTATGCATTGGTAATCTCTCGTAGTTCGAGAAAGTTCTGCAATTTCTTGTTGAACAAGCTACACAAGTGTTTTGTTTATATTGACCAAACTTTTGTGCTGTACATTAGCTCACATCCTCCATCAAATTGATGTTGCCTGAACAGGTACACGGTCTGCCACACGTCAGGTATCGAAGCGATCGTAGAGCAGCGTGAGATGAAGTCTTTTACTCAAGAATACAGGGCACCACTCGGGCGAGGAATTGAAACTACGATCTCACGATCCTGTGTGCAGCACCCTAAACACAGGATCATACGCCCTCGTATATATGAAATATAATGGGTTAGAAAATTTCTCCCAACCAGAGTTATGAAAGCAATTATTTGATAAAAAAAAAAAAAAGAAACTCTCTTTATGTGCTTTTAAAGTATTAAAACAACATCAAGAGAGGTAACTCTAATAAGTTCTGTTAATTGAAATTTTTGAATAGCATAGAGAACGCACTGGCCTCGCTACTAATATTTTCTTTCTAATTTTGACACACAAGATCATCAATTTTGAGGAGAGGAGAATTCGATCACATCGATCCCCAATACTGGACTTTTACATACTTGATCGATAGGATGAAAGGCAAGAGTCTACCTCGGCGGAATTAATCACTATCACAACCATTATTATTATGAGCAATGGGACTAAAGTGTCGAGCAGGTAGAATGGTTAGCATGCCAGACAAAATGCTTACCGGCATTTCGTAGGTATTTTCGTTCTGAGTTTAAATTCCCCAGGGATTGATTTTATCTTTCTTCATGTCGGGGTCGATAAAAGAAGCACGTTAGACACTTGGGTCGAAGTAATCGACTTACCACCTCTGCTAATATTTCAGGCTGTGTACCTATAGTAGAAACGGTTATTAGTAACATATCTCTCACTGCTAAACATTATTGTCATTATGTAAATGCTCGCCGACCATACTGTCCTGTTTGTTACGAAAATTTATCTAATGTCAACCAATTAGCTGGTTTGTCTCTTCCTCGAAGTTATTTACAAGTGGAAGTAGTGGGCTATGCCTGGTTGGTTAATCATACGACTGACAGAAACATTTGTCTTCATTAAAAGGATGGATTAAAGTCCTTTCCTTCACCGTACAATTTCTAAAATGTCCAAGTGGCCAATGATCAAATTACAGATAAATTGAATTTATAATCTATTTCACATTAGTGAATTGCTTGAGTAAGATATCAATACGATGCTGGCTGCGAAACTGACTTGATTCATGCATCAAGCTAAACTGCTATTAATTTGTAATATAGAATAGAAATTTTGTTATAAAATAAAAGATTAATGACACTAAATCATTACGTTACGTAGTATGATGTGTGTGTGTGAGAGAGAGAGAGAGAGAGAGAGAGAGAGAGAGAGAGAGAGAGAGGAAGGAAGGAAGGAAGGAAGGAAGATGAACACCTTGCATCTTGTTGATGCTGAATCTGCTCAAGTGTGAATACTTTTTCCTCTTCTAAGTGGACATATGTCCCAAGGTATGTTGCTAAGAATTATATCGTAAGTTTAGTTTAGTTCTTCGCTAAATGTTTCCAGTTCTCATAGTGTCTGTCTTCATTACCTTTTGCTACTTGATCTACCTCTGTGCACCAGTGTGTACTACTATCACTAGTTTCAGATGGATGCACCCCAGTCTACCGTGAGCTGTGAACCATCATCATTAGTGGTTGTTTCATGTACTATTATCTACCAGTGCTTACAATTGCGTAACCGACGTTATTTACTCTTCAATGTATCACTGTATACCGCCCTTAGTATCGGATGTTTATACATATCATGTGCATCATATTTTCTTTGATGATTAATTAGAGACTTGAATGGAGTAAGGCTATTTTTTTCCATGTTTCATTAGTCAACATTAGCATCTGATATAATCAATGCTTCTTCCGTACGCTTTTATCGCCTCGTTTTTATATATCCTCATACTCTTATCATATATTTAGTTGTCACAATCTGTCATTAGAATGTGATATTGTAATCGCCGCAAATCGTCATCACAACATATTGTCATCATGTTGTAATCATCACACGCTGTCATCACTACATATCATCATAACTGAATGCTGACATTGCATCAAATAAGGTGATGTCGGGAGATCTTGGTCGTCTGAGACACAGACACATGGTGTCACAAGTAGACAAATCTGCAAACCAGATGTCCGTCACACAAATGGAATAAATATATTGTAAAATCAAAGAGATTGGGTAAAATTTTCTACATGTGAACAGTTGAAGACAAAACAGCCACAAGAAAAAAATAGAGGGAAACCATAGACTGACACCGTTGAAATATGGATTGCGAGAAGATTTGCATTTGATGCAGATCCTAACTTTTCACTGTCAGAACTGGAGAACATTAATGCAGCACTCGCCAACCTTACGCTTCTACCATACTCGTTCGAGTTCAAAGAGCAGCTAATCTTGACGGTGTCTTGTTTTAAATATTAGATGAAAGTATTAAATAATGTAAGTCGGATCTATGACTTACCCTTGAGCAATTTTATCACCATTAGTTGTATACTTCCTACTTTGCAATCGTCAAATAAACCATCTCTCTTCTTTTTTTCTTTCTCGTCTTTGATTTGAAAACTCAGTAGACAAGCATAAGAGCAATAACAAGTAAGAAAACTAGTTTTATTGAAGCTATATCCTGGAGTCAAATGTATAGAATTTCTGTTTCTTTTGATTGGTTATGGTAGAAATTAGACAGCCGAAATAAAGAAATCGGTAAAACTTGCTTATTTTCTCTCTGAATTCCTCATATGAAATCACTCAAACTAAGAAGTAATACAGTAAATACTAATTTAACTCCAAAGTAAATACTAATTTAACAGACATCAAAAGTGAGTCCATCATTTCAGAGAGATTTTACATTTTCTTCAGCGCATTACATATCTAATTTTATTCCGAGTACAAAAGCCCTTCATTCTCAAAAACGGATGAAAGTTATAATTCATTTGATTCGCCGTTACTAACTTATTGCTAATTATATTGTTTGCCTCGGGGACATGAAAAGCATAGTCAACTGCAACAAGTTTTGAACTCAGAATATAGGAGGATGAATCGAACCACTGTGCATAAAATATTTATTCCGTCATCCCTCATATTTACGTCACTTCATCTTCAAAACATACGCTATTTTTCTCTCTGTAAATATGTATACTCCAGTTATCAAGGATATTGTATTTGTCTCTAATAAATTTGTGTATAATCTCTTTAACACAGGACATGTTACCCTGGTATTCATGCATCATATATATTTTTCAACCACCTCAGTACTTGGGACTTATGTAAGGAAAGCGTTACTCAGAACGTGTGAAACATGGGTTAATTTTAAAAATCTAAAAGCAAGCATGGGCGTTTAGGATGACCATATGAAAAAACTTTGGACAGGCAAAAAGGGTTAATATCTAATCTAATCTTTATTTTTTTGTTGTTGCTTTGTTTTGTTGTGGATTACAACTAGTTTATTAGCGGTGAATCACTGCTGTTAATTCTATACTATTAACTTATTACTATTAGTCTGTTACTAGTAATGTATTCCTGTTTGCTTATTGTTACTAATTTATTACTGTTAGATTGCAGTTAGCTGGCAGTTATTAGTTTATTGCTAGTAATCTATCAGAACTTGTTTATAACTAATATCTTATTTCGAATTTAGTTATTAGCAATAATAAACTGGTATTGATAGATTCAAAGATCGATACGAATAAAGAAGTATTAATAAACTTATAGTAATACAATTTCAGGAATAAGAAATAAACAAGCAAAAATAAATTAGCAATCATAAACTGACGGCAATAAACTATCAGTCATAAACTAAAGATTATATAGTAATTAGTTAAATGTTAGTGGAGGGGTAATGGCCCAGTGGTTAAGGCAGCGGACTCACAGTCGTAGGATTGCGATTTCGATTCCCAGACCGGGCGTTGTGAGTGTTTATTGAACGAAAACACCTAAATCTCCACGAGGCTCCGGCAGGAGGTGTTGGACGAACCCTGCTGTACTCTTTCACCACAACTTTCTCTCACTCTTTCTTCCTGTTTCTGTTGTACCTGTATTTTAAAGGGCCAGCCTTGTCACACTCTGTGTCACACTGAATCTCCCAGAGAACTACTTTAAGGAGTACACGTATCTGTGGAGTGCTCAGCCACTTGCACGCTAATTTCATGAGCAGGCTGTTCCGTTGATCGGATCAACTGGAATCCTCGTTGTCGTAACCGACGGAGTGTCACGAGTTAAAACTTAGTAGGAATAAACTAACTGAAATAATTAGACATAATATTCTAGAAATAATAAACTACTACAAGAATGAAACTCAAACCTATCAAATGATGCGCTAATCATGCTAAAACTGGTGAGCTGATCACTTCCGATAATGCAGCGAGCGGCCAGGAAGGTTAACAGGCCAAACAAAATTCTTTAGCATCATTTCTTCCAGCTTTTTAGGTTCTGATTTCCAATCCCGCTGAGGTCAATTCTACACTTCATCCCCTAGAAATCAATAAAATATATACCAACTGAGCACTGGGTCGATGTAATCTACTAGCACCTATACTCAAAACTGAATCTTGCAACGGCCTAGTGTCGTGTCCCGTTCGTGATATTCTGAGATGGTCTGAGGGATTTTTTTTAAAATAGGGAATTATCTTCCTTGCCAGGCGTTGTTACAATAATTCTTTTTTAGGTGATTTTAAATGTCTTGCCCGCTCACGTTTTTGGTATGCTGCTATATTTCATGTTGAGAACAATTTAGGTCTTAATAGACACAAGATGTGATCTATTTCTAGCGCATTAATTGTCCACGTTAGTGGTCGACGTTATTTTTTTATAAATATATACAAGTATAGATAGCTAGATAGACAGACAGGCAGACAGACAGACAGATAGAGAGAGAGAGAGAGAGAGAGAGAGAGAGAGAGAGAGAGAGAGAGAGAGAGAGAGAGAGAGAGAGAGATGGATGGATGGATGGATGGATATACATGGAAATAAAGTGAAAACAAAGACTGAAAATGCAACCAGTAGTAGAAGCATAGAAACCTTAGGTAAATGCGACTTCTGTTTTCAGAGTGGAGGGGTAGGTATCTTACATTTGAAATCATAACACGTTTTTGCTTCTCCGCATACCCACCCCCACAAGCACGTGACCCGCTATTATTTCGTTTTGAAAATCCTTTTTTTGCCCGATCCCTGACTTGTTCAGTCCTGGCCTGTCGCTTTCTCTGCATTGTATATTGAGTTCGTTTCGTTCACTGATCGGGGCTTCTTTTTTATGCACCTTTCGCCTTATCTTTCAGCTTCCTAGCCCTATAGGATAATTTTCACTGCGTAACTTATATACACATCTCATCTTGTCTCAGAGCTTTTATTTCGTTTGTTTAACGTATAATTCATTTTGTTTGTATATCTACATTTATACTTCTGTCCTATTCGTATAGTTTTATTTCTTTACTGCCCACAAGTGGCTAAACATAGAGGGGACAATCAAGGACAGACAAAGGGATTAAGTCGATTACATTGACTCCAGTGCATAACTGGTACTTAATTTATCGACCCCGAAAGGATGAAAGGCAAAGTCGACCTCGGCAGAATTCGAACTCAGAACCTAAAGACATACGAAATATTGCTAAGCATTTCGCCCAGCGTGCTCAGGTGTCTGCTAGCTCGCCGCCTTCTATTCGTATAGTTTTCATCCCTGTCATCAGCATTCGCTCAACACTCTCACCAGCTACTCCCTGATGATGTCAACAAAAAGGAACAAAGCGTAGAGTTGTAATGATGTTTTGGACGGAAACTGTCGATGAAAGAGCAGGATCATGTCCTACGTGTGAATTTCCCGTTCGCTCCTTTTCGTGCTGATGTTAAGCCTTTGAAACTTATATATATATATATATATATATATATATATATATATATATATATATGTATATATATATATATATATGTATATATATATATGTATATATATGTGTGTGTGTGTGTGTGTGTGTGCGTTTGTGTTTGTGTGTATGTATGTATATGTATGTATATGTATGTATGTGTGTGTATGTAAGTATGTGTGTATGCATGTATGTATATATATATATATAAATATATATTGCAGGCATGTATTTACATAGCAAGTGATCTGGTCTGATATCGTGTGCTGAAACAAAAACAATTGCAGCGTGGAAGGTTTTTATAAGTCACTTAAAATTACACAAAAACCGTTAGATTCACTTCAACGTTTAAATTTAATTCGCCAAAATATTTTCGTCGCTTTGAGACCGCGACCTGATCACTGACAAAATGCATCTCTCTCACTCTCTCTCTCTCTCTCTCTCTCTCTCTCTCTATATATATATATATATATATATATATATATATATATATATATATATATATATATATATATATATATATATATATGTATACGCATGTATGTATACGACCGTCTTCCATGTAACTTCCATCAACCAAATTCATTCACAAAGCATTGGTCGGCCCGAGGCAATATTAGAAGACATTTGTCCAAGTTACCACGTGGCTGCAACGCGAGCTTTTTAACGGTGATTTTACTATATATGTATGTGTGTAAACACACCTATAATATAATCACCTCACCAATGAAATTCAGAATATACGCCCTACAACATTGATGAGCGTAACTTTCCGAACAGATTTTTTGCGGTCTATCTGATATTCAGCTTAACAAGGCAAAGATAAAAGCGAATCACTGTATTCTACTATACTACCTTGCTACATGAAAGAGAAGCAACTACACTACCTTGGAACATGAAGGAAAATAATATGATAGGCTAATGACATACCGAATGAATAATACAACATTAACGCTACGAAAAAAATATATGCACTAGTCTCAGAAATTGGGGCCGTGTATAAATGTCTACACCCTTCTCAGAATATGAGCGCTTGTTCATAATTTAGAAATCAATACAGTAATATAGAGAATATATATCTTGTGTATATTCCAATGCTGTAACCATATATACAATTTTATTGTATATAGAAAATATCTTTTCTTTTATTTCATAGCGACAAACATATATACTATTTTTATTATTGTAAGGTAAGGAAATATATATTTATATTACATTGCTATAAATAAATATTCTATTTTTATTGGAACAGAAAATATATATTTATATTGAGTTGATGTTCCTGTAAATATATGCACTTATACAATGTTAGATAGATAGATAGATAGATAGATAGATAGATAGATAGATAGATAGATAGATAGATAGATAGATAAAACTTACTTGGAAATGGATGCGTGGTTTTCAATCATATAATGATATAAATAATATATAAATATATATGCATATATACATACCTATATGTACATACTTACATATATATGCATATACACATGCATATATGGGCACAGGACACCACAGTACGTAAACAACATGAAATACGAAAACATGGAATACGAACTTTTTTGCGAACAACGAGAGAAACAAATGGGAAACAAGACAAGCAACATAAAAACACGACCCTTCATCAGTTGTCGGATGTTTTTCTACTTCGTATTTCGAGCAATTCACGACAAGATACCTTTTCGACAAAGCAGTTGCTCCCGCAAAGCAAATTAAATAAAATTTGGGATTTTGTGGAGGGTGAAAGTTGGTAACAAAAGCAGGACAGTGAAAACAAACAGGAAGCGCTGTTAAGCCTGAACGACGTGAGCTGACAGGAGACACGAATGCGTCTTATCCCTGCGGCTGATCAGAAAGAAAGAAAGAAATTCAAGTGAGGAAAAGAAAGATGGCTGATGGTCATGTGCGAGCAACGAGAGAACAAATGCGGAAGAGGGAGGAGAGAGACAGACAGAGAACGGCGAAGAGGAGAGGAAAAGAATTAGAGAAGGGATGAGAGAGAAAAAACGAAAGGGGGAGAAAGAGAAATAAAAAGAATCAGAGAAAGGAAGAGAGAGGAAACGAAAGAAGAGAGGGAAAGAGAAAAAGAAAGAGATACAAAGTGTCGCATCGAAATTATTAAGATGAAACTTACTTGGAAATGGATGCATGGCGTTCAAGCAGACACGCATATATGCATTATATTGTATTTATGTTAATATTGAAAAAATATGTTCTGTGTTGCAATATTGTAGAAGCAAATGACGACCAGCTGGCAGAAACGTTAGCAAGCCGGACGAAAAGCTCAGCGGTATTTCGTCTGTCTTTTCGTTCAGAATTCAAATTCCGCCGAGGTCAACTTTGCCTTTCATCCTTTCGGGGTCGATAAATTAAGTACCAGTTACGCACTGAGATCGATCTACTCGACTGGCCTCCTCCCAAAAAATTTCGGGCCTTGTGCTTAGAGTAGAAAAGAATATTGTAGAAGCAAAAGGCTACGAGCTGGCAGAATTGTTAGAAGACCGGATAACATGCTTAACGGTATTTCAATCCGTCTTTACATTCTGATTTCAAATTCTGTCGAGGTTTACTTTACCTTTCATAATCTCTGGGTCGATAAAATATGCAGCAGTTGAGAACAGGGGGTCAATCTAATCGACCTTCTCTGAAATTGCTTGTGCTGTACCAAATCTGAAGCTAAGATAGAAATCTGTTTTATTCCATGATAATTTTGCAAATACATTTGGCTATTACTGTTTAACGCCAGGTCAGCTGTTATCTAGCACACTTATAACTGTGATCATTTGGTTTTTTCAGTTTTATGTGTGTTTTTGTCCTCTTTTGTTCCATATACCGTGGCTAGAACACTATCCAGTGTATGTCTCTTTTTGAATAACTTTAGGGTATTATCGGAGGAAGATTTGGCTGTTATCTCTGGCACGTCGACCAGTCGCAAATATTCTTCTCCGTTGGTTCATTAGAGGCTTCCTTATTGTCCTTATTGCCGATAAGATCGTCTACACTTTTCTTTCTCTTTCAAGTGAATTCATACTCTACATAGAGCAGTGTTTATACTTATCTATTTACATATGTATCTATAGTTTCAGCCTGCCTTAACTAAACAAAGCAGACATCTAACTATTCAATCATTCAACCGTCCAACTATTAGACTTTCAAGATTGTCTTGTTTTTTTTTTTTGTTTTCTTTTGTTTCTCATGTACACCACACGCAATTACAACTAAAAGACCGCTAGATTGCCAGGAACGAACAAAAAAAAATAGCACAGCAATTCTTTACTAATCTGATTGATGCAAAATCAATGTCTGTGCATGGTACGTTAGCAAATATAACTAAATGGGCAGATAATCATGGTTTTTCTGATTCAAATTTCATTGGAATATATGAAAAGAATCCATCCATCCGTTTAGTAATATGATTACAGACAATATCGAACAAGAAGGTTCAACAGTAACATATTCAAAAATGTTGCCATATGAAAGATTGTTAGTTGTGCTTTTTATGTCTGGTGTCAAGGATGCCTTTGCCCTTTGACATTTCTTGACAGCCACGTTATCCAAACAGATCGTCTGCTTTTGCCAATATCCTATTTTAACTTTATGATGGTTTCTAGATAGAGTCAGTTATGTTTGACAGATTGGCTGAGTATGTAACTTAGAGTTTTACTTTTCGGCTGATATAAAAGACAACAGCTACGACGACGACGACGACGACGACTGGCGATGGCGTACAGCACTTTGAGATTCGTTGATATTTATTGCTGTGATAGAAGTTATGATTTACCGATTATCATAAAGATATGCTAGGTCACCTATTTGCAATTTTAGTGGCAGTCGTTTTCATTTTAGCTTGTCAATATCAATAAATGTGGCTATTTTTGTACAATCACCGTGTCTTCCACGCCATGCTATAACATCTTTAAAGTCTGCCAAGTAGTCTTACGTTGTTTTATGAGTTTACATTTTCATATTTTATTATATTAGAGATATTCTGACAGTTTTCACCAATATCGAATCTAAATACTTCCGTATATATTGTTTGCTTTCTTTCGAAATTCTATCAATGACGTGACTCTGACAAACTGTTGTTGTGTAAATGTATTTGTTGTAGTTGTTCGATGAGTGTGGAGTTTCTTTAAAGTTGTACTTCTGTCAAACTATTATTTAATTCTTCTCTTCTTTTACTGGTTTCGGTTATTGGATTCTGACCTTATTGAGGTGATGCCTTGTATAGCAGAACTAATTACATCGGGCCTAGCATTCATTTTATCGATCTCCGAAAGAGGAAAGGTAAAGAGTACTTGGACGAGATTTGAACTCGGAATGTACACCAAATAATGTAAGATATATTTTCTATGCTCTACAGATACTTTTGAACATTACTTAGAGAGAAATTGTTCTACGTGTACTAATACAAGGCTATTTCACTTGAATAACACGATTTCACCCAACAATATATTACAACTCGTGACCTCATCGATAGGTTAAGTCTTCCCTGTTCATTTGATGGTACTACAGTAGTCACTGATTCTCTGAGAGAAAACAATATGTCTGAGTGTATGAACTCGCATGTGTGTGTCTCTGTGAGTATGTGTAACTTTATATTTTATATAAGTATGCATGTGAAGACATACATAAATAAAGATATATACATATATATATACATGCATATATACACACACACACGCGCACATACACACACACACACACACACACACACACACACATATATATATATATATATATATATATATATATATATATATATATATATATATATACAAAATTAAGGTTAAAGAGTTATATAAAATCCTGTCGATTACCGTGTTTCCCTTAAATCGGTTACATATGCCGGCTAACCACAATTTTGTATATATATATATATTATATATCTTTATTTATTATATGTAGACGATCTTTTTGTGCGTGGTCGACACTAATTTAACAAACTACTGGACTCCATTACTCTACTCATAGCAACATATGTAAACATCGGAGTCGGTAAAAATAAACCTACACGATCTAAAGTCTAGACCCGTGCTGCCCAGTTGGCTGTGAATAAAAAAGCCAGTTTTATAGGAAACTGCACTCGTCTTGATTTTCGGTGAGCTAGAGTGTTTTTTTATCTGTTTTGAAGCTTGAGGCTTTTTGCGTGTTACTTGGTGAGCTAAGTCTCTGCTCTGTTCCGAACTCTCACGAGGGTTTCTCCGTATTATTTGGCGAGCTAGCATATCCCTGCTCTGTTCCGATGCTCTCACTTCTGTATCACAGCGAATTCTATGAGTTTCCATATCCTTATTCTGTTGGGCTTGTCTATAGTCACTGTTAGATTGTCTCTTATTTTTTAATAGCGGCAGGTTTCCTGGTAGTCCTACCAATTCCTGATTTCTGTTTCCAGGTCATAATTGCGTGGAACGAAGGAAAATTTAATAAAGCATTACACAGCTTTTTGCATACAATCGTTATTAACAAAGTTCGTAGTCGTCATACACCGATTCAAGCAAAGCCATCACAATCATTCATTAATAAAACTATCCTAAACTAAACTTTCTTATACGCCGTAATTCAGTGGAAAAGTAAGTTGATTTACTTTCTTTTGTTTCTTTTATTATGTGTTATCTCCCTCTAATTTTTATTTCCTTTTTGTACCATGTTTGTACCATGTTTGTGCCGTGTTTGCTATGAAGTAGAGCATAGATATTTAAGAGGGAGGAAAGAAATTTTGAATTACTAGCATTTGAAGCCTCTTGGATTTCATCGCATCTATCACTTTACTAATTTTCCTGCATCATCAGCTTCATCTGCATTGTTGCCTTTACTTCTTTAAAATGTGTCGCTGTTTTCCTGTTTGTTGAAAAGTCAACATTTAGCAACATCTTGAATGCCTTTTGCTTCTCCTCTAAGATAAGACCAATTTCTTTATCATTATCGTCAAACCAATCCTGGTACTTTTTCACAAGAAAACCAAGAATGTTACTACAAACGCCATGAAGTCTTTGAACGAATTTCAGCTTCTATCACAGGAAATTTTATTTATCTCACTCACAAAATCGCTGTGCACTGACGATAGCTTAAGTTTGTCGACATCGATACGTTTAAGTTAATTGACATTGTTTGCCCTAACCTTAATCTTGACAAAAGTATTCACCTTAGCAAGCAAAAGCCTGTGGTCCATCCAGCACTCTGCACCACGCACAACTCGCACAATAGCAAAGTCCCGGATATCACGTTTCCTAGTGAGGACATAATCTTTAAGGTGCCATTTCTTCTATCCAGGATGCATCTATGTCGCTTTATACTTATTTTCTAGTTGAAACATTTTGTTCATGGCACACAGATCCATTTCTACGTACATTTGTAACAGTAGTAAACCGTTAGTGTTGGAGCTCTCAACCCCATGCTTTCCTAAAAACCCCAAGTTTCCTAATCTGCTCAAATGCAAACACTGGAATCACCTAAAACGATGACTGACATCTGGAAATATACTGTGGATAATATCTATAAGTGACAGATAGAAGGCAAGTTTATCATCTGCGGACGAATGCATATGGGGGTTGTATGGTGACCCTTTCTTAATGGAAAGACATCAAGTTCTCAGAACGACCATGAGGCAATCCCTCAAGTTTCGAAGCCAGAGTGGTTTTAATTGCATATCCCACTACTAATTCTCTCTTACAGGTCTCACCTCGACCGCTCCAAAATAAATGACACCCAGCAGATTTCTCTAGAAAATTCCTTTCTCCTTGAATTCTTGTTTCGACTAATGCTACAACATCCATTTCATAGCGTAGTGACTCTTTTGCAACAAGTGCGGATCCTCTCTCCGGTTGAGATTTCAACAGGTCATGGTCTAATAAGTTTCGAATATTCCAACATCCAATATTCATAGGCTTGCACCATAACCTGAATTTACCCACAGTTTCAGGATGACGACGAGACCCAGATTACGATGCCCCCAGGACACCTGCTGGGCCAGACCATGCAACAAAATGTTCCAGAGCCCTTTGCGTCATTTACCTCATTATCAATATCGACTTTCATTGTTTAATTGTGCTTTTTAGGCTTCGGCCAGCCATATACATGCAAGATGTTCATTTACTTTTCTTTTAAAGCAACACCCGTGCTTCATCCTTTCTAAAGTGAGGAAAATCTTTTGCACAGCACTCAACTCACTCTCTAAAGTACAAAGCATGATCCAAAAAGAAGAGCAAGCTGACATCATTAGATGCATTTTCTGTCGCAGGTTTTATATCGGAGTGACCTTCTCCTAGTCTTTGCCAAACACAGGAGTTCTATCTACCCCTCACTCACACAGACATACAAACACACGCGTGCACACACATACACATGATCAAATTGAATTTAACTGAATATTCACAAATTGTGCTGAACTTCGCGTTACTAATTTTCAATCCAAAACAGTAAAGTGACAACACATTTTTATATGAAAAATTAACCGGTGAATATATGTTGTACATTAACAAAATAAAGCCACTGGACTTATATAGCTATATATGCTGTTGAACCGTAACGCATTTCGAGATATTTCACTAAACTTTCGATTTGTGGCAACAAAAAATATTCCTTTTGATAGAACTTTTACAAATCAATATTTTTGCATTTTTTCATAAATACAAAAACATCATCCGTGCTTTTCCTGACTATATGATTTAGTGCAGTTTAATAACTTCTAACTGATTTTAACAATTCTGATATTGCTATTTTTTAAACTAGATATATTCAGGGAAATTCGTTGAAGAACATCTTTCAAGATTTCTGAAAGCATGTTTATGTTTATTAAATCTTTGCTTTAAAATAATTTTCAGTCCACCGCGATATCATCTTCGCAAACTTAATCTCATTAACTGTAAATTCTTTCGCATAACAAACAGTAGATTTTGAAAGGCATAAATTAATGGACATTTTTACGCAGTTAAAACAATAGCACAAACGGGAAGAAATAGATGTAGATAGCTGTCCAAGATATTTTAATATTAATATTTGCTATTTCTCTATCAAAATTTTGTGCACAACTGAAACCTAATTTAACATCATTCCTATAAAAATCTTAAAATATCTACGGTTTTTCGGAAAATATCTAATACATAAAATAAATGTTTAGCGATATTTGTATGCACATTAAGGCTAAATGAAGCATTAAACCAAATAATCTTACGCTCTTTATTTTTCTATGTCAAAGCATTAATGTTATTATTATTTATGTAATTAATCTTATCCTTAAAACCACTGCGTTTTAACTCTTTAATGTAATAAAAGGGATGCTTTGTTGAGGAAAGACGTATTAGATGAAACACTGGATAACCGAATGCAGGCATTTTACACTAAATTATTTATAATGGCAGGCAGTTGGCTTGAAGTGGTACTTACGTACTCTAAATTTTCCTTTGGCTTCTTAAATCGGTAGTATTTATTGTTGACTTGTTCATTTTGTTTTTGTTTTGCTGTTTTTTTTGTTTGTTTGTTTGTTTTTTTTGTCATTTAAGTTAATATCTAAGAAATTGGCAATGCGTAATTTTGTAAGAAAAAGAATCTTTAGGTGCAGATTTTTAAAGAAGTCAAAATATTTTTTTCTAAAACCATATAAAACTTGGACATTCACAGTATGTTATAATGAGCTTGTCGTCTAGATTTATACTACGATGACAGTAACTATCTTTCTGTATTAAACGTGATGTATGAAGACCTACAAGCTCATAACATTCCACAATCATTTTTCTTTAAATCTAGAACGTTATGGGAAGAAAGAATGCATGAATAGATTTTATATCAAAATCCCTAATTGAAATATAATTCTATGTTAAACTAATCCGTTTTTGCGTGAAGGTTTAGATAAAGAATAGTCAAATACCAATGTTATGAAAGAGAAATACATATATTCCTTGAAGGTAAATGAGTTGTTAGTTTTAAAACTTACTGTGTCTAAGATATGTTTTATTCTTTTCTTTTATTCGTTTCAGTCATTTGACTGTGGCCATGCTGAAGCACCGCATTTAGTCGAACAAATCTACCCCAGGACTTATTCTTTGTAAGCTTAGTACTTATTCTATTGGTCTCTTTTGTCAAACTGCTAAGTTACGGGGACGTAAACATACCAACATCAGTTGTCAAGCGATGATGGGGGACAAAGACAGACATACAAATACACACACACACGCATACATACGTACATACATATATATGACGGGTTCCTTTGAGTTTCCGCCTACCAAATCCACTCACAAGGCTTTGGTCGGCCCGAGGCTACAGTAGAAGATACTTGCCCAAGCTACCACGCAGAGCCCAGAACCATGTGGTTGGTACGCAAGCTGCTTTATTTCTTTTAAATCACCATAAAAGCATTACACAGAGGGGGACACTACAACACATGTCGGGACATATAACAATTAAGAATATAAAAATAAAATATGATATAATGAATAACAAATTAAAATATGATAATATGAATGATATCTGAAAATTATATTATGAAGAGTGTGCTACTCACCCCACACTGAGTAACACCACTCGCCACCTCTGGGTCCTAAGTCCCTTTTCTCCTCCAGTCCAATCCTTTTCCCCCTTTCTCCATCACTAAATGACATCATTCTCTCCGCCATGCATTCGTAACCTTTTTCACCGGGAGGGGGAGTCTTCTAAATTTTGTGGTGTCTGTTCTTTCTTTTTCTTTTTTTTTTCTTGTGGGGAAATGGGGTGGGTGGGTTTGATGTCTGTATGGAGAGAGTGGGTCTGAGTAGTCTTGGGTGGGATGGAGTTGGACTGGGGTACCACATCATACTCAGTGTCTTTTCTTTTTTCCTCTTTCTCCTTCTACTCTGTAACTTTCCATTCTTCCTCCTTTTTCTCCTTTCCTCTGTCTGTCTTCTCTTTTCTCTTCCGTCTCCACAACTGTATCCTCAGCCATTGTCCTCTGTAGAGGACTGTATGCTCTAATGTGGCCCTTTTGACCACATTTAAAACAATATGGTACCTTCCCTCTACCCACACCCTCAGCATGATTTCCCCCAACGTCACCGTCTCTGCCATGTTCTCCAGTTGAACCTCCACCGCCTGAATAATTAGTTCAAGTGTCCTTCTTTTCCACCCTCCTTCTTCTGTTTCTCTGGCTTGGAGGACAGCCACCTTCTCCTCGCTTCCAACAAGGGCAACTGCCACTACCCAAGCCACTTCTATATCCGGTGGAATTGCTTCTACCCTCACGTTGGAAGTCTTTCTTCCAAGGTGTGTGTGCAGAAGCAATACTTCCTCTGTTTTCACCGCCACACTCGCCAGCCTCCTCTACCGTCCTAAATCGGACAATATATTTCCTTCCTTTAGTTATGTATATTATTTCTTTCGACTTCTCCCTTGGCGCCTTTTCCGTTTCAGCTTCCACCTGCTCGGCCTTTCTTTCCTTTTAACGAGAATACCTTATAGATGATCGTTTTTCTCTCCATCCGCTCCATAATTTCTTTGAGGAGCGACAGCCTCACGTCCCCTCCCACCTTCTGTACCATCTCCTCATACTCCTTCAGACGAGCCAAGTCTAACTCCCTTCGCTTCATCTCCGTGACCTCAGCAAAACTCCTTGTCTTCTCCAACACTCAGTCCTTCTTTATGACCACCCTTACCATCTCCTTCTCTGCTGAAGACAACCCAGACCCGCTAAAGTCTGAGTACATTGCCTCTACCCTCAACGCTGAAACAAAAACCAACGTCCGACACAAACGACAAGCCAAATGCATTCTGGGTGATGCATGCGCGTAAGCAAACTCCTTACCACACCGCCACTCCTGCGGCTATGTTTATTTACTATACTTCATTCACTTTTTGCTTCATCTATTAATATACTAATTGGATTTTTAATGTGATTTGTTTGTGATTATTAAATGTAAAATAAATTCTTAGTGAAGCTGAACATCCCAATTGCGCTAAGTTTCTAACTTAGAAGCTATTAGCTTCTAAAAACAATGGAATTAAATACCATCTTGAGATTTATTATTAATTCTGTCAAATAAGGCGGCGACCTCGCAAAATTGTTACAACGTCAAATAAAGTGACATGCGCATTCTGTTGCTATTTGTGTTCTAAGGGCAAATCCCGCCGAGATCAATTTTTCCAGTTTTTTTTCCTTCGAGGCTTTTATAACTTAAAGGTATAGTACTGGAGTAGATGAAATCGAGTAACTCCCCTCAAAACTGCTGGGTTTAAACTTATATTAGCGACAATTAGTTAATTTCATACTAATTCTTTTGGGGTGGGGTGATGGACCAAAATCTCCTTAGAATGCAGTTATTAAGTTTTCTTTTAAACCTTAGTAAACTGTCATATTCTAATTGCGATAAAATGATCCAGTTTGGAAGGCTCCAATAGATTGTTTTCAGATTATCATTTTTCTGGGTGTTGAAATCGAATTTATTGTGCATGGCCCGAAGAAGAAAATTTCTTTGCATTCTCTTTAGAAGTGCCTCAGTCTTCTGGGGTGACTCATTTATATTTTGTTTCTTTATATTCATTTATATTCATTTTATATTCAATTTATATTCAATTTATATTCATTTTCTTGTTGATATGAGATAAGAATTAACGGTAAAGACAGTCGTAAACTGAGAATACAATCTGTCAAAAAGTAATAAAGGAAGCTAGAAGTAGAACCCTGTGCGCACACGCACGTACGCACACGCACGTACGCACACGCACGTACGCACACACACACACTAAGTATACTCAGAGATACCACCCATCAAAAAAATCAACGAACCATACAAGGCCTCTCACACACTCACCATCATAGGCGCATAAATACTCATACACACACACACACACACACTGTTATGCTCGTACGCATTCCTAAAAGAATAACTGGAGTAATAAAAGTGTGGAGACACCCTGGTGTAATGAAAGCATGTGACGAAAAATACTCTGAGTAACCAGCTGATTGATTGATTGATTGATTGATTGATTGATTAACTATTTGATCGAATGATTAATGGAGAAATCGGTTGAGTGGATTTGGTAGGCGGAAACTGTGTAGAAGCCCGTCGTGTGTATGCATATATATATGTGTGTGTGTCTGTGCGTTCGCGCATATTCATATACATATATGTATATAAGACGTTGTTGGTTTGTTTACGTCCCCTTGACTTAGCAGTTTAATAAAAGCAACGCATTGAGTAATCACCAGAGTTTTAATAAAATATTTACTGGGTTCGATCTATTCAGTGAAACCCTTCGAACCAGTGTTCCGACATGGCCACGGTCCCATGTCTGAAACCAGCAAGAAAGAGAGATATACAAAAGTGAGTGTATTTGCATACATCCGTGTCTGCATATATGTAAATATACGAGGGCCTATAATTATTGGTTTCAAACTTTGCTACAAGGTCCAGCGATTTCAGAGGATGGGGTAAGTCGATCACATTGAAGACAGTGCTCAACTGGTACTTGTTTTATTGAAACCGAAAGGGTCAAAAGCAAAGTCAGTAGAATTTCAACTCAGAACGTAAAGACCAACGAAATACTGCTAAGAGGTTTTTTTTCCGGCGTGCAGACGATTCTGCCAGCTCACTGCTTTACAATTGCCTATAATTATTAAATTTAATTTCCATTAAAAAACAAAAGTATCATTAGAAGAGAAGAAAATAAAAGACTAAACCGAAATAATACAAAACCTTTCTCTTTCGCTCTGTGTGTACGTGTGTGTAAGAGAAACAAGCAAAGTTAAACGTTTCAAACAGCGAATGTAGATTTCGTTTCAGTCTGCATCAGCAACACCATTTATACTAGTTTTAACTCCAACAACTTGGCATTTTAAGAAATAATTTCTGGTGCCAAGGATAGCTGAGATTGGTAATTCTGACAATGAGTGGGCATCAAGTTATTTATGCTTCTCTTATTCGATTCAGCTCTGATTTTCGACTCTGTTGAAACCTGATAAGAAGCTGTTTATGCTCGTTGTATTCCGAACGTTAGATAAAGATAAATCGTATCATACACTAAACCACAAATAATTGTACCCTTATAATTCTGGTCATTCCTATCAGGTTTTGCTTTTTCCTTTTTCTCTTTTCATTTTTTTTTTTTTTTTTTAGGTTGTTTCTTTGGTGTTTCTTATTCATTTATTTATTTATCTTTATTTTCTTTTTATTCTTTTTACCTTTCGCTTTTTTTCCCCCTTATAAATTCTACGAGCGAACGAAAAATGTCGAGGAAAAATACAACTGATGGATTAATAGCCAGCCTCTTGGAATTTCGAAGTTTTGTTTCAAGTTGTAATTCCAGGAATGTTTTGCGTAGAAAGAAGTTTCTGGAAGAAAATAAGCTGAATAACATTTATACTGTTATCGTGAGCAGAACGGGGTGGGGGAGGAGAGACGATGGTTTCTTTTCACTGTGCACCACAAGAGACTGTTTCCGTTGCTGTTACTGCTGTGTTAAACCCTAGGTTAATCCTAATCTAGCACAATAAGGTTCACAGAATTTCTAGAGGTAGCCAAGCCGTTCCTTTCCTAGACACAGTTCACCACGGACCACATTAAATAGCACAAGACATTAGTGTTGATGGTGATGTTGTCAATCTCCTGTCAACCATGACCAGACATATGATCAAAGATATACATCCGTGACCATCCCGCTCCTTTGTCTTTTATTCAGTATCCCGAACTGAATTCTACAGTATGTCTTGCCTTTGAGGTCAATTTGGCTGCTATTTCTAACTGGCTCGAATAGCAGTGATATTCCATATTCTTGGTGTTATTTTTTGTTGTTGCTTTCTGTTTACATTATCGTCCTCTCATCATCATTGTTGTCGTCATCACTGTATCTGTTGTCGCTAACGTTGTTGTCTTTAATGTTATTTTGTTGTTAAGCTGCTGCTGCTGCTGTAGTTGTTGACGTTGTTGTTGCTCAGCTTTAGGGCAACAAAGAACGATCAGACGTACAAAGACAATTTGGGACCATCCATTCTTTGTCTGATTCAAAAGGATTTCATTATTCAGTCAGTCCCTACCTTTTCTATGATGGCAGAGGGTGATCTGAGGGAGATATAACAACCGTTTCTAGCAACCGGAGATTTCAAGGTGACTCCTTCAATAGCTCATAATGTTGCAGTTGTTGGTGGAGGGATGGTGGCATTGATTCTCTAATTGTTTAACCACAGGAAACTCTGTTTTAAGTAAAGCTATGATCGCAATGATTCAGCTGTGTCCAGTAGAGTAGAATAAGGTACTCTAGAGTCGTATGTAGTATTAATGTATTGGTGTAGTGTATTGTTATGTGGTAGGGGTTCGGTATTGAGGGGTTTGGTTCTCTCGTGAAAAAACTGGTCTCAAAAAACTGCTAGTCTGGACAAAAATATTGTAATAACGATGAACAGTTCAACAGCTCCAACCACCTCGAGTAAGTATCGCTGAAACGCTTTTGGTGGTCATAGAAAAAGACCATTTTACTGGAATTGAAAGCACTTAATGGCATGAGGAAAATACATGGAACAAAAACATCTTTTCTCTCAGCACAACCAGACAAAATCATAATAGCTTTGATCAGTGGAAATATAAGAATGTTGACAGCTTTGTGCTGTTACAGACTTTTGGCACATTCAAATTCTATAGCGACATCAGCAACATAAATGTGTACAACTAGTTTCAGCAGTAGATTTTGAGAAGGGACAGAAGTGAGCTTAATTGAGCTAAAAACGCTCCTGAATAATTGGCAACATTGCTAATATCAAGTACAATGGGAAATGAGTTTTACATCTGGATTGTTCCGGTACAAATTGAATGGATTTGGCATTAATAGCTTGCCTAGCATGTTCAGAGAGTCACTCAGAGCCAGTCAGGTTTTCTTTATAATTGTCTGACGAGCTACGATAATCTTTGAATCGCATTTCTTGACATGAGTTGATAAATGCTTGACAATGTCTTACCTACACACTCACCCATCAACACCCTCATACATCCCACACATAGATACTTACATATATACATACATACACACACATACACATGCATACACACACCGCACGTATATGTGTGTGTGTGTATATAAAACGTCCATACTTGGTTTTAGATTTTCTATTAGCCGTTGTTTCATACATTCTCAGTAATATAAAGCGCTCCTGTCATAAGTCCCAAGTTACTCTGATAATTGAAATAAATTGGGAATGAATATCGCATATGATGGATGGACACTGGGAAACATGTCTTCTGTGTCATATATAACACACAAAACTGGTGAAAGATGGAGATTTAGTTGAAATTTCTAGCAAGCAAGGGTAGCATGTAGAGGTTCTCACATTTCGAGTCATAGAAACGGATTGTTTAATCTAGCCATGGTTACGTTTCCAAATATGGACGTGTCAAAGAGTAAATAGGAAATCATGAGACAGTGATAAGGGACATTTTGTATTGTTGAAAGTTGCGAAAATGTAAACGGATTAGTGCAATGTCTGCTGGCAAGACGTGAAGTGATAAGAAGGAACGGTGAAATATTTAGAAAGACTAATGTTGCAGATGTTTACTGATAAATTGCTAATCAATTTAATTTGATTGAGCACAACTAAATATTCTTGCCGAAAGCCATTAATACACACCACTTGTGAACCAATATAATTAGCTGGCGAGTAGGCCTGAGAGCCTCTACATGGTTTCTCTCACTACCAGAAATAGCAATCAAATCTTCCTTATAATCTAGTTATTACACATTGTATATACAATATTACTGTATTATATTACTCTCATCAACAACAACTATCCACATAGACCGATGGGTTAGAAGATTGATGCCTGGGTGGTGCAAAGGTGTCATCCACCAGGAGTTGAAGGGAATCAACAATAAATAATGGATGCAGTGACGCATTGTTACATCATATGACCCCATACTACTACTACTACTACTACTACTACTACTACTACTACTACTACTACTACTACTGCTGCTGCTGCTGCTGCTGCTGCTGCCAATAATAATAATGATAATAATAATAATAATAATAATAATAATAGTAATAGTAGTAATAATAGTAATGATTTCTTTATTAACCACAAAGGGTATACATTAAGAAAAACATCATGTACAATAGAGGAGAAAATAAAGAATGTGTGTGCGTATGTGTGTAAGTGTGTGTTGTGAGGGTTTTGAAACAGAAAAAAATCAACAATATGTAATCCCTTATATGGAGGAGACGTTCGAGGGCTGCTCGTAGAAAAATCCCATAAAAACCATGGTTACTTTTGGGGGCAAGTGCCTCTTTTCCTTTCCTTTTCTCCAACTACAGTCGTCTGCTCAGGGCAGACCCGTTCACTTGCGCCATTTCCATTACTTTCGTCCACAATTACAACAAATTGGTTGGAAGACAACATTTCTAACTCTTCCCTTATTTTCCTTTTCAAGTGAAATTCGAAGAAGTTGATCAGGGATTTGCCAAAGAGAAAAGTGTTTGTCTTCAGTCTCTCCAATCTCGTCCACCATTCAACCACTTTCGGCAATGACCACCAGGCATATACAAACAACCTTTTCTTCCCGGCTAAAGGAAGGTAGCGGCACGATCTTCACGGTGGATTCAGTTTACAGCTGGATCCGTCCTACACACGACTGCACGTGTTCGATATAAACCCACAGGTCAGCAATGCTTGGGCTCTGGACGAGTGCGTGTTGGACCGTCTCGTCGTCCTGAGCGCATCTCAGACATGCTCGGCTGATGCCACTTCCGTGCCTGCATAGTATATCTCGAACAGGCAAAGCTGCCCGGTAGCACTGTCAGGCCAGAGATATTTGGAAGTTATCCATTGGTCCCAGGCTGAAAATTCTCCAGAAAAGTGCGTGTAGCTGATCTTCTTTGACGCCCAATGTCTCACCAAGAACGTCGTCGCACTTTCCCTTTACTAATCCTCTATAGAAAGCTAAAGTGGACATTCCACCAATCGCAGTGTCCGACTGACTGAGGTGTGTGAGCGCTTGAAGATATTCCACTTTCCAAATGGCTTCTGTCGGTTTCTATTTTACCCAGGACTACAGTTCCGTTAAAGAAATTAGCAGGGGAAATACTTGTCTAGCGAAAAGTGATTACACCTGTTCACCGTAAAGGAAGCACTGGAGATGTCGTATCATCAGCGCATGTCTGCGTATCAACAACCACGGCATGCTCAAGCCACCACACAGCGGGTACTGACAGCACATAGACTGCCTGATCATTGGGACGCGTGCCTTCCACAAGAAGAGAAAAAGTATACGCTCCAAAGTAATCAGACGGTGGCCGCAACAAAGCACAACGGTCAAGCGGTAGCAGATGACGGACACGATGTACGCGTTAGCCACCTCTGCTGACCTTTAAAAGATAGCTTCCTCTCGGCCTATTTCTAGGTAGGAGTAATCACCCAGCTCGTTACCTCGTACCGGTTTTTGTCCATCTGGAGATACGGACCAAAGTAGACGCCAAGCTATTTAACCGGTCGGTCGTCCAGCGCCCTATGACACAGTTGGACGGCATACACTAGCTTCTAGCTTCTCCAGATGCCGAGCTGCAATTCCACTGATTTTTCCTGGTTAACAGTCGCTCTTGATACCGACTTGTAGTCCTTGTGAGCGGTGCCGACCATTTTCATCTGTTTATGTTACGACACCACTACAGTGACGTCGGTGGCATATGCTGACACACATCTCCCACATCCTAGATCACGCGGGATACCCTTCAATGTCTCCAGCTTGTGTAGTAGTGGCTCGAGGGTCAGTACGTATAAGAGTGACGAGAGGGGGAAATCTTGCCGGATTGAGCGCATGATACTGAACGGCTCTGAGAGGTGACTGTTCACTCTGGCCATTGAACAGATGTCGCTGTGCATTGCAGAGATCCAGCCCTTGAATAAAGGCTTTAAATCAGCTGCCTTGAGGACCGCCGCCAAGTATAGATGGTCGACCCGATCGAAGGCTTTAGACTGATCTAAACTGATCAAGGTCCCACTCGTGCCAGGTTCTTTAGCCATTTTCTGAATGATGTATCGCACGAGGTGGACGTTTCCTGGATGCATCCCCTACCAGAACATCGACCAACGTTGTTGCTAATACCTTGGCCAAAATTTTGTACTCTGTATTCAGCAGCGATATGGGTCTAAAGTTGTCAATACAGTCCCCTTGTTCGGATTTTTCTCAGAAACACCACCGCTCTCTTGCAGTTGCTGTAAACGCTTGCTAAGAGGTCGCCGAACAAGTCTGGTACGTATAAAGTCCATTGGTCTTGCCTACCATTATTACTTGTGCATCCTGTGAAAGAAAGACGGGCAAACCACGGGAGGAAATTAATCACGGGATTTATAATATATATATACTTATATACATATATACATATATTTCTGTGAGTTAGAGACGTATGGATTCTTCTAATACTTTTGAATAAATAGACATACTAGAATGTCTACCGGCTGATATATGTCGTTTTTGCATCCTCTCCATTTTCTCATTTGCTATATATACATACATACATATATACATATATATATATATATATATATATATATATTTAAATAATTTTAAATAATTTTATATATATATATATATATATATATATATATATATATATATATATAACTGACCTCTACCACAAAACGCAGGCAAACACCAATATTTAGATTTTAGATCTTGCCACTCTTCATACCATTTAATATGGCAATGCGCATGTATTCAATAGGCAGACGCCGTTAGACGAGAGAAACGACTGACAGAACTTAATATATTCCTTCAGAAGAAAAAATACCGCAACAAGGTATTTCAATATGCCTTGACAAAAGCAAAGGGAATCCCGATTTCTACCTTACGGATAAACACTCAGGGTAATTGTGAAAACAAAAATAAAACAAAAATACAAATCCAAATGTTCCATTTGTAATCCCTCACAATCGTAGAAGCCACAACATCATGCATTCAGCCGAACGATACCTCCAAATTCTACATCAATCACCAAATCCCCAACAAATCATTAAAAAATCGCAAATTATCAACAGTCGAAGACAACCACTTAACCTCAGGAGATTTCTAACAAAGGCGAGATTCACATTTGAAAAAGAAACCTTGCAAATAACTAACCGTGAAGACCTCCGTTGTGGGACATTTGAATTAACTGAGCAAGGGACAGCCAAAAGATTCAAGAATGGAATGGAATTAAAAGTGAATACAAACATGAATTGTAAAACAAAACAATTTCATCTACTACATCACTTACCCACAATGCAAAGTAAACTACATTAGAGAGATAGAAAGGAAACAGACGAGTCGTGTAAATGTGCATAAACAACAAATTAGGGAGTCATCTTTTAGGAATGTCCCATGCAGTGAACAGCTAGACATCTGTGCATTTTACATCTCACCATTTTACAAAATAAAGAATGAAAATGTTCAACTACGAAAGGCAAAGGAAGAATACTTTATAAGAATTCTAAATCCAAAATTAAACCGAAAATAATCTACATTCCATACGTTAAACAATGGTAAAAGAATTATGACTATCTATGAAAGACAAAGGAAGAAGAATTCTTGAAAACCTCCAAGTCCGAAAATAAACTGAAAATACTGAATACAACCACATCAACAATAATAACAACTTCCCCTTTCATACATTAACCAAGAGCACGTGTGTCTGTAATGATTAATCGAAAGCGGTCGCACAGACTAGGAAAAAAAAGCTTCTTCGAAAAAGGTTAGTACCATCCTGATAAAAGGTGTAATAATTTTGACAAAAAAATTTTTTGTTAATATCCCCTTTATACTTAAAAACAGTATTTAGTAATTTTCAGAAGAAAGACCTTGTGTGTGTGTGTGTGTGTGTGTGTGTGTGTGTGTGTGTGTGTGTGTGTGTGTGTGTGTGTGTGTGTGTGTGTGTGCGTGCGTGTGTGTGTGCGTGAGTGTGTGTGTGTGTGTGTGTGAGTGTGCGCGTGTGTGTGTGCGTGCGTGTATATATATGTATATATATATATATATATAATCTCTTCCTTATCTTTGACTAAATATCAGAGTTGCATGAAATTTTTTGTTGCAATGGTAAAATGATGAAGACTGACTGCAATTGTTTTCTAAAAACAAAATAAATAGTAATTTTATTTCATAAGACTTCAAAAACTTCAAAAGCAGTTCTTCAGAGAACTTCAGATTCTCACAAAAACATATCTAAAAAAGTTCATAAATTTTTATAAACTTGTATAAAATTTTCCAAAACACTTCAAAATAATATGAAACGTATGTTAAGAGCTGAAAGATTTTTCTATATTTACAGCTACACTATGTTTCATTTTGTTTGATATTTTAGTCGTCATTAAGTGCATCGTTGCTGATTTTGTACATAATGGCAGACAAGGTTCGCAAATGGAACTTCAGTTTACAAACTTCGGGGAAAATCCTGTAGTAGTGAGTCAATGACCGAATGGATAAAGACGATATTATCTTTACTTTAAAAATATAGGTTCCTTTTTCGAATGTAATGAGAGTATATAAATAGACAATCAAATCACGCGCCCAGCACCTTAAGTAATTGGGTTGAGAAAGTAAATGGTTATCCTCGATATCTTATTATAAAGATGCTTTCATGAGCTAGGTTTGATTTACAATAAAGTACTCATGAATAGTGGATTCCTCTAAGTTTATATATGTAAAAAGGAGGAAAATGAATATTTAAATTAGCAGTAAGAACTAACTTGGCTAAGAAATTACTTAATCTAATAGATTATCATTTTCCGCCAGGGCATAAGTATGGAAATAGATATAGGAAATGAGTTAAGGTTAGTTACTCAGCTAATAAA